>NW_016212115.1:0-1829 GCF_001687245.7 Rhagoletis zephyria
TTTGGTACATATGTGACACTGTGATATCGCTTTGTATCATTTGTTGTTTACATGCTGTGTTTGTTGACTATTTCTATTATTTTATGTTGAAGTAGGCTCTGTATTAGGTGGTGCGGGTAGTTGTTACTTTTTAGAATGTTGCTTATCTTATTATTAGGTTTTTCGCTGTGTTAACTTTATACTTGAAGGGTTGCGCAGACAAGAAGTTTATTAGGCGTCCGGAGGATGTGGGCTTTGAGTACCAATCTAATAATATGGAGTCATTTTTCCTGTGGATCATGACATCTAGGAACGGAATGCGGGAAAGAGTTTCTGGTTCCATTGTGAATTGCAGTTTGGGATGGTATTGATTGAGTGTCTTTAAAATCATATCCACGTCATTTCGTCTTACTATAGCAAAAATATCGTCCACGTTCTTTACTATAAATTTGGTGTCAATGTTTTATTTTCTTTTTAGCTCCATAAAGGTTTTGTCCAGTAGATCGTCCATGACTATGTCAGCAATCGTAGGCGAGATGGGATTTCCCATCGGCATCCCAAAAGTTTGCGCGTAGAAATTTCCATTGTATGTAAAATAGTTATTGTCTTTTAGACAGAAATTTAAAATGTTGTGGAACTTATTTTTGTTAATTTTCGTATGTGATTGAATCGCGTCCCACTTAGTCAAAATGATTTTGGTTGCTAAGTGCGTTGGAATGTTTGTGAACAGAGATATCACATCAAAAGAGACTAATAAGTCTTCCTCTTTCATTCGGATGTCTTTAAGTCTTTCTTTAAGTTGAAACGCATTTTTTATATTATATTTTTCTGAAACAAGGTTGTTAAGGATTTTTCCTACATATTTTGACAAACCATAACACGGAACATTTACTGACGATGAAATAGGCCGTAAAGGCAAATCTGGTTTATGTATTTTTGGCAACCCGTAAAGTCTAGGTGCAGTCGCAGCGGCGCATGCCAACTGTTGTTTCTCTCTAAAATTAATTACTTTACTTTTGTGTAGTTCGTCAACCAGGGCATTGTTTTTTCTCTGTAGTGTTGTTGTTGGGTCGTTCCTTATTGTTTTGTATGTGTTTTTATCTTCAAGTAGTTTTTTCATCTTCTCCGCATAGTCTGCTTTGTAAAGTACCACTGTTTTGTTTCCCTTGTCGGCATCCGTTACTATTATTTCATTTTTGTGTCGTTTCAAGAGCATTTTTGTTCTTTTAAATGTTTCTAAAATGAACCTTTCGGCTGCATTGTGTTTTATACTGCGTTTGAATTGGATGATCCGATTACTCAGCTTGCACCTTGCTATTTCTTTGGCTCTATTGTCCTCTATTGGTTGGATTATTTGTTCCATTTCTGCTATCATTTGGACCGGTTTGAAACTAGTTTTTGTGGTGGGTATAGCGAATTTTCTTCCCAGTGATAATAACCATTTCGACACTTCAGGAAACTCTATTGTTGTTTTATTTATGAACCAATCGTTGTTTAGATTTATTCCTAGCTTGCTAAGTTGTTGATGTTTTAGCTTTTCTAGTTTAGACGAATGTNGCTATTTCTTTGGCTCTATTGTCCTCTATTGGTTGGATTATTTGTTCCATTTCTGCTATCATTTGGACCGGTTTGAAACTAGTTTTTGTGGTGGGTATAGCGAATTTTCTTCCCAGTGATAATAACCATTTCGACACTTCAGGAAACTCTATTGTTGTTTTATTTATGAACCAATCGTTGTTTAGATTTATTCCTAGCTTGATAAGTTGTTGATGTTTTAGCTTTTCTAGTTTAGACGAATGTGTTTTTCCCCGTTCTTCTGTTATTCTTTTACTTAGGCTATTTTGTTTACA
>NW_016212116.1:0-1829 GCF_001687245.7 Rhagoletis zephyria
GAAAAAGATGGCAACCCTCTTAAAAAATATTCTATGTATATGTTTATCTAGAGCAGATGTTCCCAAACTTTTTTCTCGTTTCGGTGGACTCACTGCCGCTAAATTTCTCCCATATTCCTAAGAGTCTCCAAAAAATGCAAATATTGGATATAACGATGGAATATGCAAGTTTTTACAAGTAGCAGTCAAAACTAGGGCGTCAAATTAAATCCCTTGGTCTGTAGATGCGCAAACTGGTTTTATTTTCTCGAAAAGAGTTGCCATCTGTTTAACAATAAAATTCTAATTAATTAATAATCAGTGGCATCATATCACCGCACCGTTCGGGCGATTTCCCCAAATGGGGTGTAAAACTAAAAGGCGTGGACCATGATACAAATATTTAAAGGTAAAACCATTTGCTCAATTCGTCGGCCATCATCTTTTTTTGAAGTTTTTATAAAATTAAAAATTTCAGAGCAACTCAAATGCGAAATAAAAGTAAAACAAAAAACAAATACATAGGTGAAAATATTCAAATATCCTTTTTTTGTTGCCGAAAGTGCGACTGTATTTGTGAGATTGAAAATTTGAAATCATTTTTGTTATGTTAGCAAACTTCAAAAATGTTCAGGCTACCTCACAGCGGTTTTACCTCAAAGTTCTTGTATCAAAGCTTGGACTGCAGATAGGCAAAAAGTTTTACTTTTTGGAAAAGAGTTGCCATCTTTAAAAAATTATATTTAAATTATTTAAAAAAATAAATAGTTTCTTACAAAATGGGTATCAATCGAAATGGGTTTGAAAACCTTCGTTTCTTAACTTAACTATAGGAGAGTTGCCAAAAAATCTAATTCAATTTCAATTAACTAACTAATCAATTAATTAATTAATTATTTAATTATTCGAGATATCTCTTCACTCAACTCTGACTAACATTTGAAATATTTGTTAGGTAATTGAAATTCTATATTTAACATTTTAAAGCCATGCGGGTTCACCAGTTTATAATATTAGTAGGATTATTAGGATTTCTTCTAATACAACTCGGCCTCTAAAATCCCTGATATGTGACTTCAATTTAACGCAATCTTCGGTTCATTGATTCATTAATTATTGATTAAAAGGTAGATTTTCACACAATTAATTATGTAAATATATAAAGCAATTTGTTTAAACATATCCACATGTACATGGTACTTATGTAAGTACATATACGATAATCTGTACCTACATATGTGTGTCAAATAAATCACGCTTCGGTGGGCAAATAACCCTGCAGGGAAAAGCCAAACCAGTTAGAAAATATACTAGTTCATTAACTAGTATGTGCCTACCAGTTCGAGAATTTCCAATCTGCCTTTGAATTGCCAAAGCCAAAAATAAAACGCAATTAATTGCTTTTCTTACAAATGTAAGTTGTGGCGTCACGTGAAGACTAGTGGTTCTGGTTCTGAAATCGCAGGTACGAGACCGCTGGGGGTGGTTAAGATTTTTAAAGGTAAATCAATGTAAGTAAAAATAATTTATTCAATTTATAAATAAATAACAAATAACAAATTTGAAAATCTAATTGCATTGCAAAAAAAAACATACATATATGAGGAAATACTTGTGCCATAAAAACAAAGAAATTAAACAAAAATATTTTTTTATTACGTTTAAAAATTACAATAAAAACCCAAAAAAAAATAAAAAAATAAATAAATTAAATTTAAAAAAACATTATGTAATTAAAAAAAATAAAAAATAAAAATTTCCTCCGCGTCTGGGCTTGAACCTGAGACCTCAGACATACCAAGCGACTGCTTTGCTCTGTCGGCCATTGTGGCTGTTGGAGCGCTGCGAGC
>NW_016212117.1:0-1828 GCF_001687245.7 Rhagoletis zephyria
ACTATTCGAGAGCTGAAGAACGAAATTAAGCGAGTTATAAATGATGTATGCAGGACTGTTCTGCAAATCGTATGGTTTGTAATCGGTGCGATTTGCCAAATATTATTCAATATGTGTAATGAAAAAAAAATAAATATTTTAAATGGAAAATGCCAAAAATATATCATATACGTCACATCCATCGATTTCGAATCGTACGATTTATAGAACATGCCTGATAGTCCGAACCATGGCAAAAAGTCATGGAAAATTTCGATATGCGCATCCTGTATTGACAGGTTAGTCGTGGTGGGCATTTAACGGATATTGTGTTTCATTTATAGATGCCATAAATACAAAAAAAAAACATAATTAAATAATTTTCTCATAAAACGTTGTTACGTTTTATTTATAAAATAAAATCTGCAATCTTATTGGACCACCCTGTACCTAAATAAATGATTGTGATTTTGCCCAAGAAACAACCAAACTGACTAACCATGCCCAGCAAAAGCGCATATCTACAGGGATATAGCTTTTACAAGGATCTCATTTTTTTTTTGTTCAACATTTTTGGAAATATAAGGCTATTAATTTTTCGAAGATCTGGCCTTTGATCCTTTATAGCACCTGTAATATAAGCTAGTACAAAAAAGTTATATACCTTTTAAATAAGAGCAAAAAGCGGACCACGTCTGTACTTTTTACTTTTTTAGTTGTTTACATACAATAATTAAAAATAGTTTTTTACCAAAGGTCCAATTTCGAACTTCGAAGGGCAATATCTTGATTTCGGAGGCTTACTTCGAAAACGGAGAAATTACCTTTTTAATTATGACTCAAAAAGTTGGTTTCGTCCACTACCCAGCCAAGTGCTGTATGTACAGTGCAATAATATGTAAAACTTTTATATCTACATATTTAACTAAAATAAAGAAAAATGATTTTTCTTCGAAAAGGCGCCCGTTCGATCTGTTTGATTTTGGATTCAAACAGTTTGTAATTTCATCGTCTAACATGATCATTTACGTTTGATTCAGGCACACCGTGGGATGATGAATCATGTTACTACTGTTGTTATATAGCTTTAGTTCTTTAGTACTGTGTATTCTCTTTTTTTCATATTAATTTCTTTGAATATTGTATTCGCTTACGTTAAAAATAAAATCACGTAATATGGTGTAGTTTAAGGTCAGATCTGCATAAAAATTCCATGGAAAGTTAGCATTTTAAATTCCGAAACGTGCCGCATTGAGGCGCAAAAAAAATGAGAAGCAATAAAGTAAACCACATTTAACCGTAAATGACGAATTGTGGGCTGTCTCCGTTTTGTTATTACCAATGTGTGTGGAAAAAAAATTGCTACAAATTTTGGCCAGCTTTATGACTTTTCTATTGCATGTACATTAGGGTGACTCACCAAAAAATTTGCGATTTTTTCAGCGAGCTTATAAACTTTTTTTTATGTTAGGATATCCGCCAAAATATTTCGGAAAATATTAAGATTTACCTGCGCTAGACTAAATTTGAAAATAATTAAAAAATTGAATTCCATTGATACAGTTTTTTTTTTTTTTTAATTTGTATGCACATCTTTTAAGCTAAAACTTTTTTATAATTTGAGGAAATTTCTGGAAATAAAATATTTTTAAAAACTGTGCATATAAATCTTAATCAGCCTTATCATGAGTTTAATTTTCGCCCGAAATGGTTCAGTTTTCACTTTCGGTTATTCACTACGGGCGGATGAAAAAAATTCGCGCAATTTTGCTTTCGGGCGAAACTCACGACAAGGGTGAAATATTTAGGTGTAAGTCTTAAAACATAAATTTAAAAATAATTCCGATGG
>NW_016212118.1:0-1828 GCF_001687245.7 Rhagoletis zephyria
TGCATGCGGCTATGCTGAGGGCATGAACAATGGGCGTGCTTTGTGCGGATGTGTTTGCATTCGATTATTGTTTTATTTTTGTGAGAAGATTTGCATAATAAATGTTTATTTTCATTATGAATATTAAATAGTAAGTGATTACACTTGTAGATTAGAAATCGACATTAAATATGTTTTTAATGATCTATACTTTCTTTGAATATTTTTCGAAAAGCGACTACTTATCATTTAGTGAAACCAGAGTTGCCACATGTCTGATCTTAAGCGTGGAAAAATGTGAATCCACATATAGTCTACACGCATTTTTAAAAATATGAATTAAAAATAAAAAAAAATTTAAAACGTTTTATAATAGTTTAACAATATAGTTGTGCTTGTATTTATTTTTATTTATTTTTTATTATAAAATAAGTGAGAAAATGCGTAAACAAAATTTTTCTTATAAGTTTCAAAATGTGGGTACTTAAGTAAAAGTAAACAAGAATAATTAACTTAAAACAGGGTTGCCACTCAGCTTGGCGATTTGATTTTTAGGCTCGAATGTATAAAGGAATGTAAAATAAGGATAGCAAACTAAAAGAAACGATTAATTGAAAACAAGGTTATCACATGCATCACCAATATGATTAAAATAACAATATAATCTTTTCTTTGGTGATATTGGTTCCAAAAAACACAACAATTTTCACATAAAAAAAAACTGACTTAAAAAAGTTTAATCCTTAATTACTTTAGAACAGAGTTAACACATAGTTTTTTGGCAATATAATAAAAATTTAAATTTCCATACTAAGAAATTTTCAAATATATTTAAACCGATAAAAAGATAAACTTTTTTAATAAATTAATAAAGGAATTTTAAGATTTTTTAGCACGAAAATTAAAAAAAAATACCACACATTGATCATTGGATTACAGTCGTCAAAAGAAGTAAATTGATAAAACCAGGGTTACCGTATGCATAGGCAACATAATAAAAGTTGAAATGTTGGAATGGAACACTAATTAAAAGTTTTTAATTCAGGGTTACCACAGAGTTTCGGGATTTTAAAATTCTCAATCACGAAAGTTATGAGAAAAAAAAATTTACAAATTTAACTTTCACTTAGAAAATGACTTCAAATTAATTAATTAATTAATTAAAATATTTCGGAGTGGGTTCATTGGACAAAAAAATTCAAAAAAGCTTAGTTGGGTGCAAAGTTATCGCAAAGAAAAAGGTAATTTTAAATTTCGATAAGAGTTATTGAATAAAAAATCACTTTTCAGTAGCTAAGAACAGGGTTATCAATTTCTTTTTGAGATTTTTTAATTTTGAAAACAAAAAAATTGTCATTTACCTCATGAATACATAAACAATTGGCAATCTGATTATCAGTCTAATGGCTTTGAAAAAAGCAATTATTCTTCACTAATTATAACGACAGGGTTGCCATATATGTATAAATTTGTTTGAAATCTTTCTGTCAGCCTCCATGGATCTAGGGAGCTCACTATCTCGCCTTACCCCTTAGTCTTCAGCCCGCTCCACTTACTGTGTGAGGGCTAACCAGCTGCTCTTTATATCTGTGCTTTTTTTTATAATTTTTGTGATAAAATTTTGAAACTTGTAGCTGTCTACTTACTGACCAGAAAACCCTTAATTTGTCAAAAAATGTCAAGCGGACGCCTAAGGACACACATGCAAGACACTCTAGCGATTGGCAATCAATATGAGCTGTCATGTTAACTATCGCTGGTAAGGTGCTCGAAAGCGAATGAAAGGAGGAAGAATGGAAAGAGTGAAATAAGTAAAGGAACTTCACAGGAAAATCTACCAAAAAAAAAA
>NW_016212119.1:0-1828 GCF_001687245.7 Rhagoletis zephyria
AAATTAATATACCCTTGTGCACAAGTGCGCTCGGGTATAAAAATACTCACAACAAAGATTACTACAAATGCATGTATGTATATTGAAAATCTGCGTGTGGGAACTTCGTACCTAGTGCACATTTTCAAAGCGCGAGGTGTATAGAGTAGTGTTTAACTTAGCGCATGAATTCGAATTAAAGGTGGCCTCAACAGATGCGATACTACCATTGAGATACAAAAAATTACGATATGCGATCAATACAAATCGTTGCGGTATATGGGAATGCTCAAACATATGCGCTATACCGGTGCGATACGGACATACAAAATAGCATATGTCGACAAAACATATTTTACCACCAAAGAGAAAAATTTTGCAATTCGAAACAAATGTTAAATTATTTTATAGCTATTCACAACCGTTAAGAATTTTTCTGTTTGCAACATGTTTTCATTTAATTAATAAAAATGATTACTCTGACGGTGAAAAGAGCTTTGCCGACCAGTGTTGGGCAAATTTTTATTGTACGGACAATTAACAATTATTTAATTGTGGAGAATAACAATTAATTGTTAATTGTAGTGGGGAACAACAATTAACAATAAATTAATTGTTAATTGTAGCGGCAGCAATTAACAATTAATTAATTGTTAATTTTGATTATACAGTTAACAATTAAAAAGTTGTTAATTGATTTGTGAATTTTATTAAAAATTAACGATTATAAATGCCTACTATATAGGCCAGGGACGTAACTGAATACAAATTGATGAATTTCTTAGCGACACTGCTGGAAAAATCTGAAAGTCCGATATATAAACAATATAAATTCAAGGACCTATTTAAGAAACGTCGTCTAACTTCGACAATTTTTATGCGATTGCAATGATTGAACTGTGAATATATTTATAAATAGATTTAATATTCTATAGTACTATATATGTATCTTGAAATTGTGGAAATTATCGATGGTCAAAATTTAAAAAATTAATAGAAATATGTTTTTTTTTTTATTTTACCTAATAAAAATTCCCAACAAGCCATGTTCGACAATAGATTCTTTTACAACATTTTAAGGGCCTATAAATCCGCTTCTCATCATACTTGATCTCTGAGTCGAATCAAAAATAGTCATTCAAAAACTCATAAATCTACAAAATCGTATTTTTTATGACCTAAATCGACAGGTCGCGACCTCTAAATGACCTTTAGAAAATCTATAAAAATAGGAAATAATATCTCTCATAAAAATTAGGGGTAGGGTCTTGAAATTTCCAAAAAAATACTTTTTCGATAGGTACCCTAATATAAATACAAGTTATTTAGGTCAAAAAGAAAAAAGTCTACGGTACACTAAAACTATGTTCACATTACAACATAAATTACTTTGTTTCGATAAAATTACTTCACATAAACCAAGTACGTTCAAATTTTCTTTCATAATTATTATTAATTCTTCGAAATATTTTTTCTTCTTTTATGTATGCCACCGCATAATTTTGGACCGCGTGAACCGATTTCAATATATCTTCTCTTTTACCGGAAAGTTGGTACCTTAAGGGTCGTCCCTTAATGTGGTGTAATCATTAAATCATGAAAAAATTAACGTTCTTCCTAAATTTGTATATGCGTATTGAAGTCGGTTTTGCTTTTTGCTTAAAAATTACTTGCTTAATAAAAAGTTCCATAAACACAAGAAGCACTTAACTTTCAAAAGTAATACAAAATTTTACAAAAGAAGTTTAATATAATTAAATTAAATAATTCCATGAAATTTTTACTCTTTTATGTTCATTAAAGTCGATTTCTGGTTTCTCATTTTTTTAATACTTCGAATACCGAAAAT
>NW_016212120.1:0-1828 GCF_001687245.7 Rhagoletis zephyria
TAGATCCGGTATAGAGGTATAGCGGTTCAAAAGTTACAACACTTCAAAGATGAAAGTGGATACATTTGTACCCGGGTGTGTGTTCTAGGGTTAAATTATGGAGGAATCACTTTTTCACCCTACTGAGTGGTGGCAGCAATGAAAGCTGCTGGGAAGACGAACCCGGACCCCAAGTCCATCATGACAGAGTCGATTTGCTACTTGAGCTGACAACCAGCTGAGCTATTCAAGTACGGCCGTGAGGAGCTGATGAGATGCACGCATCAACTCTAATGCAGAATACGGCCAGATCAACCCATGGAAGTATGTTCTGCCCAATCCAAAAGAAAGGCAACCCTGCCATACGCGCCAACTACCGCAGGATCACCCTTCTAAGCATAGGTTACAAGGTCTTGTCGAGTGTGAAATACTGAAGCCCACCGTCAACAAGCTGATTGTGTGGATTTAGTCCTGGAAAATTACCCATAGACGAAGTATTCACAATACGCCAAATCTTTGAAAAGATCTGCGAGAAAAGATCGACACTCACCAACTATTTGTCACCCCAAAGTCGCTTTCGACAGCTTTAAAGGGAGTTGCATATACGCCGCGATATCTGAATTTGGTGTACCTGAATAAGTGATACGGCTGTGTAAAATGACGTTGAGCAATACCGCCGTCGGAGGTGGAAAATACCTCGCCGAGCCGATCGCTACCAAACGGGGTTTCAGACAGGGCGACTCCTTTTATGCGATTTCATTAATCTGATGTTGGAGAAGATAATAAGAGCTGCAGAACTGAACTGCTCGGTGAGAAGAACCGCGAAGTTTGTTCTGCCTTTTCCAAGTTGGATAAGATAAAAAAGGTGATTGGTTCTGGCGGTAAACGTGGACAAGACGAAGTATCTCCTGTTATCAAACAAACAGTCAGCGCATTAGCGTCTTGGCACCCACGTCGCTGTTGCAAGTTATATTTTCGAGAACGTGGAGAAATTCTTTAACTTAGGAACCAGCTTTAATACCGATAACACTGTTCGAATCTAAATCGAGCGCAGAATCACTCTTGTCAACAAGTGCTATTTACGACTGAGCAGGAATTTCATGAGTAAAGTCCTCTATCGATGTACGAAAACCATACTCTATAAGTCATTCATCATGCCCGTTCTGTTATATGGCGCAGAAGCATGGGCAATGACAACACCTGATGAGGCAGCTCTTGGAGTATTTGCGGGCATTTACGCGTTGGCGACTGCGAGTACCGCGGACGATGACACGATGAGCTGTATGGACGTTACAACGATATGAATATAGCTCAACTCANAGGCAGCTCTTGGAGTATTTGCGGGCATTTACGCGTTGGCGACTGCGAGTACCGCGGACGATGACACGATGAGCTGTATGGACGTTACAACGATATGAATATAGCTCAACTCAACGACGTTTCAGCTCTGAAGGTATTCAACTCGGAACCCACTAGTGGTAGTAGAGGAAGAGGGAGATTCCCACTGCTATGGAAAGAACAAGTGGAGAAGAACTTGGCTTCATTTGGCATTTGTTGACCTCGGCCAAAATCAGTTAGGCTGTTGGAGCGCTAGGGATGCGCTGTGATAGCTGCCCGTGATCTATTACTTAGCAGATCCTTTGAAGTTGTTCTGCTATAGTCTTAAATGTCTTGGTCTCTTAATATTTCTCCGCCGCTTGTTTCTGAAAGTTAATATGGATTTAAATTTGTTGTTGTTTGGGAGGATATTCATCCAAACAAACTTCTACTTTAGGTAATCCATCCACTTTTTCATTCAATTTGTTGCTCCACCTTGCTCAGCTCCATATTTTAATTGGCTTAGGGTTGG
>NW_016212121.1:0-1828 GCF_001687245.7 Rhagoletis zephyria
ATTTAAGACACATTTATTAAATTATACAAAATATAGTTCTACCAATTGTACAAAATTTTCAGATGACGGTTTTGTTAAAAAACGCCTATCTTACCATCGAGTTTCGAGCCATCTGTGTAGATGAAATCTACATACTAGATGACAATACTATCGGGTGCAGTCTTATTTCCTCTCCTCCCTGCTTGGCATTTTTTTTTTTTAAATCGAAAGTACTAAATCTCTACAAAGATTTTAAATAGAAAAATAATGCTTACAAATCTCATTCAAACTCTTCTCAAACTTTATTAAAATATTTCACACAATTCGCATAATACGCACTTTAAAATTCACAAGAAATACCAGCAACAGCAAAAAAAAAAAAATCAAGCTGATGTGTTTTAAATGATTTTAACCGAAAAATGCATTTACAGAATTTTTAGAGTACTTCTAACATGGCTACAGAAAAAAGTTATTCATTTTGTCTATACCGAAATTTTTAATTTCGAACAGTTATCCTGTAAAAATATTTTGTAACTTGTTTTCGACGGTTTTTCATTAGACCAAAATAAAAAAAATCTGTTTTTTGTTAAATTATTTTTTATTAAATATAACAAAGTTTTAAAAAATCTTTCTTCGTTCTAATTTAAGCTAAAAGAAAAATAATATCGTACATACATACATACTTATCATAACAAATCTAATCTTTGGTCAACCGCGGCGTATGAGTAACTTATTTTTTTTTTCGTTCTTTACGTGAGCGTTCTAAGCTGGGCTGCGGAGCAAAGGTTTTTTTCATCGCTCCGCTAAGGTATTTTATTTCGCTCCGAGCTCCGCTCTTGCTCTACTCCCGCTCCCAATAAATTTATTTAGTTTTATTTAATTACATATGAGCCCTAACCGCCAAAAAAACGTAGGCGGATTTTTTTTATTTTTTATTTTTTTGATGCAGAAATACATCTAGACCTCTTCTGCATTAAAAAAAAAATGAAGAACATTGCCAACTTAATTGAATAGAATGAAAATTTATTTAACACGGTTCTTTTCAGTGGCAAAAAATTTATAATTTAAGTAAATTCATTAACTAATTTTTTTTTTTAATTTTTGTGTAATAACGACAATAAAAATATTTCAAAATAAATCGTTACTAGGCCAGAAAATAACAAAAACAATATATTGAAATTTTATTTAAGGAGCTAAGTGGAGCAAATTAATTTTTTTAACACTTTGCTCCAGCTCCGCTCCAGCTAAAATCCTTTGATCCTTTGCTCCGCTCCGCTTCGCAGTTCTGGTTCTAATTAAATAAGATGACCGTAAAATTTTTTGAAATACATATTACATTAGTTAACAAAAATTCTACAATTAAAAAAAAAAATTAATCCGAAATAAATTTAATAAAATTTAATTGTAAACAAATTTATTTGAAAAAAGTGTAAAATAAATCTTAAATACCTAATAATTAAATCTAATCTATATTTATACATTTTATGGAAGCCTTACACTACTCCGCTAAACTTATTTATGTATGTAAGTAGATATGCTTACAATCGATTTTTAAGCTTTTTGGCTTACTTATGCTACATTTGGTAGTTAATCGTACTAACCAATCAAATTGAACAGTTTTGTGTGCGTCCAACATGTCTGACGTTTTTGATGTATGTTGCAACTTAGAGAAATTACACGCTTAATATATGTAGTACACAAACGACTTATAACTTTTATGACAGCCTAAAAGTATGCTTTTAAATTACAGCAAGCTAATTACGACTACTTAAATGATATTGGCGAGAATGATTTTTTTTTAATTATTTCTATGAATTTGTGCGCTGTAAAGCATAACCCCGGCACTCTC
>NW_016212122.1:0-1828 GCF_001687245.7 Rhagoletis zephyria
GTGGACTGGAAAAACTTTTTTTTTTGTATGGGGACCGATCCGCACTAATATACATACAGGCATATTATTACAGCACATATACAGTAGACCATTTCGATAACAGCTATGAAAAACAATTTTTTTTCTTTAAAAAATAAATTTCTTCTTAAAAAAAAGCCAGAAAGCTTACAGTTTATGCAGATTATTTTTTAAGCCTCTAATTTCCTTATTTTTCCAATTGGCTCTTATTGGTGGATTTTTGTTTTTCGAAATTTACATTAATGTTAAAGTTTAAGTTTTCTAAAAAAAAGCTTTAAAAGCTCTGCCCGTGGTTTTACATATTTTTCCTTATACCCGAACATTAGATACTGTTGGACCCTTCACGCTTTTAAGAGCTTTCTCTGTTTACGGCTGGTACAAAATAAGTGTTCTTTTCTGCCAACTCTGGTCTAAATCGGCGATGGCAAATAAAGCAGTAACGTTCAAAACATATCCCACGGGCGAAGCTTTTTAAAGCTTTCAAGAATTTTTAAAGGTGAGCGCACGGTAAAAGCGTCGTCTACCGTAACATATGTTCTGGTTATTTCGTACTTAAAAACTCTCTCTGATAGATAATAATTTCAATCTGCCGAAAGTTTGAAAAATGTATGCTCGCCATAATAATACATGTATGCTCGCCAGAATAATAATACATAAGCGTCCATAATAAAATTTCTATAAATAGTTCAAAAAATCTTTGACTTTTACACATTTTACATACCGTATAAGTAGCCAGAATAGATAAAGCTTTTATCATATGCATGTCGTCTAACTGATGTAAAAAGCTTTCTAAAGTTTTGAATGCACAATACAAATATTTTCATTTTTGGAATCTTAGTACCTTAATGGGCAGAAGAGCTGAGCTTTTTATTGTTTTTTTTTTTATTAATGAGAGTCGAGTAAAAGTTTCTTTTGAACAAAACAAGTAAGAATGGAATTTTGCGGTTGACTTTAATGTAATTCACATGAAGATCAGTGTTGGTCGAGACAAGAATCGAACCTGGTTCTGGGCCCACTCGATTACGGTGGCCACCTTAAGCATCATTGTGGGCGTATAGTTTTTTTATATCGACATATTTTTCTTACACTTCTTTTTAATGTTTTGACACCCTTGAAATCCATAACGGGTAGAGTGAGCTTTTGATATGTTAGATGTTAGAAATCTGTAAAAGCGCTGTAGCCGAAAAGGCGGTGCCCATTACCGCTTTAAATCACAGTTGGTGGCAACTCTCTTTTGAAATGCTTACAAATTATGCTGGTCTTGAAAAACTCCCCTGTGGAACATTTTCTTTAAATATTCCATCTAGCTAATACATATTTATGTTTAATTGAATTTAATGGGTTAACCTGTGAGGCATTGTAATTGAAATTCCTTAACCCATTTTCCTCGTATTTTGGCCTACATATACTTATGTATATCTGGAAACATTTTTTCCGTGTATTTACTATGGGCGAAATAAAAAACTTCCGGTGGTTTTTTTTCGACCGAAACTCAGGATAAGGCAGATTTCTTTCATCGATTTTAATTAATTTTATACAATTTATCGCAATAACACAATAAACCCGTTCACACCACAGCCGACTGTTTGGACCAATCGATCGTTCGAACGACCACCATGAACGCCATCAGGTGTGAACAAGCCGACAAAGACAAATACAAATTATGCACAAAAATCAAATGAAAAACTTGAAAAAATGCACAAACACACAATTCCCCAACCCGATTTGGGCATGAAAAGTGCAAATGCCGCAACATATGGCGTGTGTCTCTCTACCGATCAGCTCGCGCTTGCCCACGAAATCCCAGCTG
>NW_016212123.1:0-1828 GCF_001687245.7 Rhagoletis zephyria
TACTAATGCATGAAAATCCTAACCTCAAAAAAATCACCCGTTATCTGCAAGCGCAAAAAAACCAAAGGTCGTAGGTCTAATAAAACAAACAACAAACAATGGAATGCATAAAACAATAGACTAGAAAAAAAAAATGTTTCCTACACTTCATTTCGAAATGCGTCTTGCCCAATACACACATAGATGCATAAACAACAAAAGGGTACCAAAAGATACACCACTTGGCGCATACTTTCATAACATTTATTTTTATTTCAAGTGTGGGAGCGGAAGACGAAATAGAGCGCTGGCTGGCATTAGTTTTAATAAGCGTATACTTTTACATATATGCATACATACATACCTACATATATACCCGCATTTGTAATAGTGAGCAGGCACTTTATTTTAAAGCTAATGGCTGGCTAGAGTGAGAGCGGAAAATGCGAGCAATGCCAATGGCGGTGCAAAAATCCGCATTACAGCCATTACACTGTGAATATTTGCGGAATATAAAAGCAGAGTGCGGAAAAAAATGTTTACAATTTCACACAAAGAGAAATAAAAGCAATTTTGAATGAATTTGTTTTAAACGTGGTAAACTTTTCGTATCGAGTGCATTTTGTGAAAGACTAAAGCCCACAGTCGACGAACTGATTGGACCTTATCACTCACTATGGCTTTGGACCTGTCAAATCCACTTGAACAGGTGGGTATGGTAAGAGTAATAGCGGAAGCGCAGCCAAAGGGTATTCAAAGATCCCGCTTTGTTTACAGAGTACCTTCAAAATCACCTTAGAATGTTTATCGTGTAATTATCCAAATAAGCTGCTCAAGAACCCAGTCAAATGTTTATGAAATTTAACATAAAACATGAACTATCCAACGAGAATACCCGCCTGCGAACCTAATTTATTAATTTATTTGAAACTTGGGCATAGTTTGCTGTCATTTATGCATACATATATTATTCGATAGCTTAGTCCATTCAACCACTTTCAGAACTTTATTTCAAGCAATTTTCGCCACTTATGAGTACCGATACCAAAGTAGCGCCTATTGGCAAGACTTATTCATTGCTTAACCTCCAGGCTGACACTATTGATATGGCTAAGATGTTTTATATTTTGTAAGGATTTACCTTGTCTTGTCTTGTATTATTTTGTCACTTGACCAACCTATTTTGCTTCTCATTCTAAGCTTGAAAATGCTGCACTAGGGGAAGTCCCCTAGTTTCAGGCCGATGTTGTTCATATCATCTACGACAGCAATATTGTGTCTTTGATATATTCGCCTCATCTTGGCAGCTCTTATTGCACTTTCCAGCATATGTAAGTTGGAAAAAGTTGCAAGAAATGCATCGCCTTGTCAAACAACGCTTTTTGTATCAAACAACCAAAAGAAGACTTCTCCTCACACAAAGTCGTCAGAGTTTTTTGGGGCTCCCAAATTGATACTTAAATACTGCCGCTGATGTTACCATTAAAATGTGTTGATACAGTGGTTGTGGTTAAGTTAAGCCCATCTGGATTTGATTTGTGAGTTTGTGGAAATACTTTCTAACATGACCGGGAGTAGGTTCTGCTTTCAAAACGCGACTATTCAGATGTCCTTAGTTGACCACTTATTACATTCAGAGCATAAGTTATGTGCTCTAACTGGGAACATTGAGGCCTAGTTGAGGTTTTCGGCCAACATCAGAAAGCACCCGGCTTTCTGTCCAGACTTCGGTAATGAAAATGGTGCAGTCAACAGTCTATGGAACTTACTCGCAGTGTATTGCTAAAATCAAGGGCCAAGAGCATTATTATGCTAATTTGGATATTCCATTCGATGCGAAAAATAAAAA
>NW_016212124.1:0-1828 GCF_001687245.7 Rhagoletis zephyria
GTTTATTGTCCGATTTTTTAAATTTTCGGCCATTTAGTATGCTGTACCACAACCAACAACTGTGCCAAGTTTGGAAGAGATTGGTGGAGCGGTTACCAAGATATACACATGTAACCATCNTTGTGCACAAGTGTGCTCGGGTATAAAAACGAAAATCGCTGATGACGTTACAGGTTCTCCAAATTCTGAAACAACCAAAAGAATGAGAATGAAGAAATGTATGGAAAACATCGGTGTTTAAACAACGATCTTTTCATGATGCTAGATTGTGAAGATGAAAGGCAGGAGGATACATTCGACATTTGCAGCGCCGATGCAATTCTCAGAAATTCAAGTTTTTTAAGTTATTAGCCTTGAGCGAGTATTTATTTAGTGGCGCACGTTTGATTTACGAGACTTTAAGAAACAGGACCCAATTCCAATTTTTAAATTCAAGTACTAAATTTAAAAAAAAAAATTCTTTAAAATGNTTTCATGATGCTAGATTGTGAAGATGAAAGGCAGGAGGATACATTCGACATTTGCAGCGCCGATGCAATTCTCAGAAATTCAAGTTTTTTAAGTTATTCGCCTTGAGCGAGTATTTATTTAGTGGCGCACGTTTGATTTACGAGACTTTAAGAAACAGGAACCAATTCCAATTTTCAAATTCAAGTACTAAATTAAAAAAAAAAAATTCTTTAAAATTACTACATTTTCCATTTTTTATTTTCCTAAATCACCGAATTTACCCACCTAAATTATTTCTTAAAAATACTTGACATCCGCATTCGCATTCGCATCCGCGGATGTTAGCTTTTAAACATCCGCATCCGCATTCGCATCCGCGGATGTCTAAAATTCCACATTCGCAGCATCCCTAATTTGTACTTTTCCCCTTCTGCGACACGCCTTAACCTTCACCAATCGGGACCAAAATTTATATGTGATATCAGTGACCGTGGTATTACAGATTGAGGGGGTGAGACTAAACAAAATCGTTCATTTTGAGGACCACCCTAATGCACATACATACGTAAATATGCAGAATAATTTCATATATTTTTTTTTGTGTAGTAAATGGTCGCCTTTTTTGCTCCACGCCTGGTGATGGGAGCGNGTGACCGTGGTATTACAGATTGAGGGGGTGAGACTAAACAAAATCGTTCATTTTGAGGACCACCCTAATGCACATACATACGTAAATATGCAGAATAATTTCATATATTTTTTTTTGTGTAGTAAATGGTTGCCTTTTTTCGGCGAATATGCTGCCGTATGAAGAAAAATAATGCTCCACGCCTGGTGATGGGAGCTGTAGACATATTTTTCGCAAATGTATGTATATTCTACAATGCAGCATTCATTTATAATTTTATTTTTGGCATATGTCAAACAGTGATCGGACTTGAATAAAAAGCAAGATTGAAGTTGCTAAAAAATGCGTTGAGTTTTGGCAATTTTGTTTCCTTGAACGTGTAAAGCAGTTCCTTCTATGTCAAGATATTTTTCGGACATATTTTGAACAGTTTTTCTTTTACATCACGATGTAGCGAACAAATGTGGCACGTTCCAGAAACCGCTACTTGGGATTTGCCGATTTTGACAATTGTTTTTGTTATTTTTATGGCCTTTATAACAATTATATCCAACAATTTTTATGAGCTCGAGGCCGTTTTCAGTGAAAACTTANAATGAAAACTTATTGTGGAAAAGCAACAATAATTTGAAAAAATGGTAGAAGTGATAGCTATTTCGGAAATCACCACTTGATTAGCAAAGAAATCACCACTTGATTAGCGCTTAGCAAAGTGAAATAGTGGAAAATAAGCAACAAGAATTAACAAGA
>NW_016212126.1:0-1828 GCF_001687245.7 Rhagoletis zephyria
TTTAAAATTCGGCCCAAATATACCAGCTCCAGTTTTTCCATCTTCAAGTCCACCCTCCGATACTCATAGTGATTTAACTTAAAAATTACCTATATCCCGAAAGTTTTGTTCGTTCCCGCCTTGAATATGCCGTATTTGTTTGGAGACCTTATAATCAGCTTTCGAGCAGCAGAATTGAGCGTATACAGAAGCTATTCCTAAAATTTGCTCTACTGTCATTAAAATTTGAAGATCCTATCCCTCCTTATACTTCTCGTCTGATGTTGATAAACCTAGAATCTTTGGAAAACCGTAGATCAATGTTATCATTGACCTTTACTTTTAATGTAATCCAAGGTATTATTGAATGTCCGTATCTTTTGGAAAGGATTAGTTTTAATGTTCCAAAGCGTAGTCTTCGAATCTCATACCCCTTTTATTGGGCGAATATTAAAACAAGATTTGCCAGTAATGCTCCGCTAGCGAGAACTATGCGGGAATTTAATATTTTATCCAAATCTGTGGAAATCGACTTTTCATTGCCAAAACAAGCTTTTTTAAAACTTCTGCATACCATGTTTTAATATTATTCTCTATCTTAAGTATCAGCTTTATTAACTTAATTAAGCATTGAATAGTCCGTAAGAAATATTGTTTCATAAACTGAAATAAATAAATAAAAAAAATTAGAGTTATATCTGCAAATCATAAGTTTCTAGAACACTCTAAAGGCTCAAAATTGAACCCAAAATAAGCCAATATATACCGTTATTTCTACGACAGATACCGAATTGGTTACTTACAGAAATGTATGTGTCGATAGGTTTGGAATTTTGTCTTTGAAACGCCATAATTTTCTTTGCAATCGCTCCACTAGTTCTCGCGCAATAAGCGTTTTCGTGAAGCACCAAAAATTACAACTACAACATTACAGCATAGCCACCATATCCAAACGTAAGACGTATTTTACGTCAAAACAATTAAATAAAAAACATGTAATTTTTAGCAAAAAAAAAAACCGACTTCAACTCCCATATAAAAAATATATATATATGTATATATCTCATGATCCAGTGATCGGAAAAATTAAAAATATTCCGACGAACTGATAACCTCCTCCTTTTTTGGAAGTCGGTTAATAAAGAAAATCTCCTGCCCGAGTACTCAAACTCGGATCTCTCAAGTGACACTCTAGCGCTCTGATCACTCGGCCATCGCGACTGTTGGACCAGCGCGAGCAAAGTGGCATACATACATGCTATCAGTTCCAGTGTTGCCGTTTTAGTCCTTTGGTGGCTAGATTCAGCTACCACATACTTTTTTTGGCCACATAAATTTAAAATTGCCCCTAGCCCTTTTTTTAGCCCTTTGTAGAATTGTTTCATTTTTGGCATGAAAAAGTTCTATATGCTTAATTCGATCTATTTTATTACAACGCTTTTATCAACTTGCAGTGTTGTGTGTCCAGAAACTTTCAATGTTGTGGATCCGACACCATAAAGCTTTGCTTTGAAAAAATCCTATAAAAAAGCATAGTGCATAGGGCGACATCTGTAGTGAATAGGGCGAGGTAGATATCATCTAGATGTCGCCCTATGTACTACGTTTGCTACAGCGGAAATAGACGACACGCCATTTCTTTAAATAAAATTAATTGGTGCTCGTTTGTATGTACATACATATGTAAATGCATGTGTGTGCACCTTTCTATTAATATCGTTGAATTATTTTAATATCTATTGCAAAATTTTATTCAGACAGGACTAAAAAGTNGACACCATAAAGCTTTGCTTTGAAAAAATCCTATAAAAAAGCATAGTGCATAGGGCGACATCTGTAGTGAATAGGG
>NW_016212127.1:0-1828 GCF_001687245.7 Rhagoletis zephyria
CTTGCTTAAATATTCAAATTATATTTACTATGCAAAATTTTAATCAAATTTATTCATCATACTCAAATTTTGCTCCTCCTTTCCTTCCCCGCTTCGGCCTGTTATATCTCGCCTGAAATAACTTTGCTGTAAAGATATGTGGATATTTGTAGTAGTTTAGATAATCCCTTTATGTGCTTTTGCGTGGTCAAGAATAAAATTGTTGGAATTTACCTGCTGACATCCCCCGATTTATAGAAAATGGAAAATAAAAAGACCCGTTTTTGAAATCGATGCCGCTGGGCCTTTGAAGTTTTCCATATATTTTATATGGGGAAAGTAAAGATTACTTCTACTTATGCGGATGTCATCGCAAACAGTGCTGAATTTTGTCAATCGTATACATATATAGAATTTCGACAACTTCTACACATCACTACCACTATTGGTGTACCTGAGAGTATGCGGCATATATAGTCTTGGAACTGTGAGAGCGAAACCGCTTCCGAAAAGCAAACTTCCAACTGCCAAAAGTGAAGAGCTGAAAAAAGCAGCCTGAGGACATGCAACGGATTTCGTTGGATCAGCTTACGGTATCGACATCACCACAGTTTTGTGGAAGTATACAAAAAATGTGAAACTTTGCTCGACATATGTAGGCATTAAGCCTTTTCGAAGAACTGATTGCCAATTTGCCTATCAACCGCCAAAAATTGCACGGTATAATAGAAAAGAAAAGTCTTATATAGACATTGACTGCCCGCAAATTATACGTGCGTAAAAACGCAAGATATGGCAACAAGAATATTTTACTTCTCTTTCTATTCTATTTATCTTCTCGACATGACAATAACCAATATCGTCGTTTTGTATAGAAGACTAAACGCTGAAAAAAATTTATTCATTGATGAAAATATAAAGTGAAAAAAAACTCGTTTAGAGGCAAATTATTTTACACTAGAATTTACATATTTGTCAATGAGTTTATATTTACTTTAAATAAAAATTAGTTTTTCGTGAGTGAATTGAAAAATTGATGTTTTAAATTTTTTCAGCTAAGCCACTATAGCCATCTACAGACGGTCTTCCACCTTTTTCACATGACGGCATCAGGTGACATTTTTTTTGGAAAAAAAACTTCATTTTCGTATTTAACTCATAAGTCATACCAGAACTAAAATTTTCATACCAAAATATCCAGTATTTAAATTTCAGTGATTTAAGGGTTAAGAACTATGGACTAAAAAGTTTTAGATTTAGAGTTTGCGAATATGAAAGCGATTTTTTTTAAAGAGCCTCGAGAGAATATTCGTAAATATTTACGTATACGAGAAACTTCTCGCCTGTGCCGTAAGGGGTAAACCAGATCCACGCACGAATTATCTTGACGACGAATTTAGCTGAAAACAGCTTTAGTGTAAGACCGAAAAACGCTTCGTACATTCCAGCAAGTAAATCAAAATAGGCACGGTTCGTTCCTGGCGTTATCAACGATCAACACGAATTCTTAGCCACTTCAAACTTGCAATTTTTAAGCTAGACTTTAATGGGCTATAAAGCTGCACACCTAGATTTTTTCTAAAAGTTCTTATTAAAAAGTTTGGTGTTGCTTTGAAATTTTGTTGAATTTTCCTATTTTTTTACAAAGTTTGAAATTTAGGCATGTATTTTTATTAAAAAAAATTAATAAACTTTAAACAAACAAAAAAAGCCGAATCTGGTCACAATGTCGTGTCCCTATTATTTTTCACGTGACTGTATGTGGGCGTGTCCAACCCCGCCCACTTTTACATTTTACACTTTTTACTCTTAACAGACCTTAGGGTAAAAATTTTATCCCGATATGTCC
>NW_016212128.1:0-1828 GCF_001687245.7 Rhagoletis zephyria
GAAAACCCGCATTTTCGGTCTGATTTAGTTTATATTTGTAATATATTACTTACATAAAAAGGAATAACTCCACAAAATTGTTGGTCTATACGTGGCGCAGGCTATTTTATTTTGTTTATTTAATTCTTATAATTTTCTTTTATAAAAGTCTAGCTCATTACATAGCCAGCAGCCAGCTTTTCATTCAGAATTTTTAGAAAAATTTAGGTATGCAGGTTTATAGCCCACTAAATTTTAGTAGGTTAAAGTGCAAACTTCAAGACGCTAGAAAATCGCTTTGATTTTTAATAATTTTTTTACTGGCGGTGCTAGGCATTTTCCTTCATAGAAAAGTAAATGTCGCAAAATGCTCAACACCGTCAGCAAAAAAAATTATTAAAAATTAGCGCGACTTCCTAGCGTCTTGATATTTGCACTTTAACGTATTAAAATTTAATGGGCTACCAAACTGCATTCGTAAAATTTTTCAAAAAATTCTGAACAAAAATTTAATATTTGTGTGTGTAATTGTTAAAGCTTGTTGAGTTTTTATAATTTTTGTACGAAATTTGAAATATGCGTTTATAAGGTGCTGGTTACGTAGTGTGCTGGATTTTTATAAAAAAAAATATAAACATTAAATAGGTAAAAGAAAAATAGAATACGGGACAAATACAGGACATTAAAAGAAATATAGGGCATTTGGCGTCCCGTATAAAATAAATAAANTTTTTTGAAGGTTTTTTTTTTTTTTTAATTAAGGATAAAAGCTACCCTTTCAGGCGGGAGCTAATACGTTAAATGTCCAACGAAAATATTTTTCATGAAATTTTACTATATATGACTTAACCTTTAATTTGGCTCAGATATTTATTTTAAAAATTTGTTCCACTTCTTGTTTGAAAAATACTTAGGTCGGGACATGCAAACTTTAGCAGGCCATAAAATTAAAATGCGAGCTAACTTTTGCAAATCCATCGAATGTTTTATTATTGGATATGCATACTTTCAGAAAATATTAGTAAAGTCCGGCTGGTTTGAATTGCCATAAAATTGTCGCACACTGTTATCAGCAAATAAATAAATTATATAAAAAATTCTGAATGATATACACTTACATGTAAATATATTTCAATACCAGTTGTGTGCTTGTGACAAGCTATGCGTCTACATACATACATACCCGTGTGGTAGAACGTGACATGTCTCACAAACGCCATGTGCGTGGATGTAAATTGAAAATTGCAAAATTTTAAGTGACAGTAAATGGCTGCGAATAAGAAGAAGCGAGAAGAAAGAGTAATGGGAAAAACTGCAGCACATCAATACAACTACATACGTACATATGTATGTATGTACGAATATGCACATATGAAATTGCTTAGATGTTTGCAAGTAGTAAACGGAGGTGGGAGGTTTCCTCCCACTCTTTTTGTGGCATGTAAAATCAATCAAGCGCCATATGTTGCCACACGCCGCATAGAAACGCAGCCGGCGGCAGCATTATAGCAACAAGCGCAATTGTCAGTAGCATGTTCAACGTTGCAACTAAGCAGCACCACATAATCACGAGGCGGCACATGTGTGGTACGTATTTCGTACCCATTTGTAGCCGCGAATAATACAAGGTTGAGAACCACTGCTTATGTGTACACTTCGTGATTTTTCCATTGATTACATACCTACGCTACTTATCGCTTATGCTGTTGTTGCTCTATTTGCTGTTGCATTTTTTATTTCTGCGTTTGTTCTGCAACAAACATTCATTTACTCAGTGATTTGTGTCGTCGCATTTGCATAAGTATATCTCCTACTCTTTTTTTGCACTCACATTTTGCCACACCGTGAG
>NW_016212129.1:0-1828 GCF_001687245.7 Rhagoletis zephyria
ACTGGTACACTTTTAAAGTTTCTAACTTGCTTCTTACGTGGAAGGAAGCGTGTTGTTATAATTGGGTCTACGAAATCAAGTTTGCTTGTTAATGCCTGGTCAGGAATCCCACAAGGGACTCATTGTGGACCTCTCTTGTTCCTTATATTCATTAATGACTTGCCGTATCAATTTAAATTCGCTAAGTGTTTAATGTTCGTTGACGATGTTAAATTATTTCTTAGAGTTCGAGACCTGTCGGACTGTGCTAAACTTCAACGTGATCTTAATAGTTTTGAAGAATGGTGCACCATGAATAGCTTGTTTTTAAATGGGAATAAATGTTTTATTGTAACATATTCAAGAATTAATAACACCATTCAATTTAATTACAAATTGAATGACTAATGATTTATTCCGCACCTTTGAGATGAAGGATGTAGGTGTTTACTTTGACTCGAAGCTCTCCTCTAAGCACGTTGACTTTATTATTGCCAAATCATTTGCCATGATTGGTTTCATAAGGAGGAACTCTGAGGACTTTAAAGATCCTTTGACTTTGAAGTCGCTCTATGTTTCGTTGGTAAGAAGTAGACTTGAATACTGCTCATTCATTTGGAATCCGTACTACGATACTCATTCAGCAAAAATCGAAAAGGTTCNCGTTGGTAAGAAGTAGACTTGAGTACTGCTCATTCATTTGGAAACCGTACTACGATACTCATTCAGCAAAAATCGAAAAGGTTCAACGAGTGTTCACTAAAATAGCTTATTTCAAACTAAATTGGCAGAATGGCCTTGCATCATATACTACCAGACGTAAGTTGATGGGGCTCCAAACTCTTCATGAAAGAAGAATTTATTCGTCCCTTATTTTTGCATATAATGTCATGAATGAGCACATAAATTGTCCATTGTTAGCCAGTTTATTCAAATTTTATATTCCACCGCGAGATTTGANTTTTGCATATAATGTCATGAATGAGCACATAAATTGTCCATTGTTAGCCAGTTTATTCAAATTTTATATTTCACCGCGAGATTTGAGGCGAAATAGGTTACTTGTCGACTCGGTTCATAGAACTATTTATGCGTTCTATGAGCCTATCAGTAGATCAATTCGGCTATGTAGCAGATATTATGAAGATCTCGATTTTAGTGCAAGTTTGGATAGATTTAAGCTCCAATTATTTTCTATTTTTAATTAATTAATTAGTCTGTAAGAAGCATTTGACTTTGTAGACTGTAAATAAATAAATAAATAAATAAAGACTGAAGTCCACTGTCACTCAGTGTGAATTTAGACCAGGTATTCACAATACGTCAAAGCGGATTTAGACAGCACGAAAATAAGTTTTTTTAATGCCACGATGTCTGAATTTGGTATTCCCATAGGGTTGCCAGATTTTTTATGCCCGAAATCAGTACGTTAGACTTTTTCATATAAAAAAAATCAGTACCTTCCAGTACATTTTTATTCAAAGCAAAATTATTAATGTAAGTAATATATAATACTTTAGAGTACTTGTGTTATTCACTTTAACATGAGTGTACACATCATTGTTCACAGAAGCCAATAAATTACTTTATATTTATGACATTTTCGAATAGCAATAATGAGATAATTTCCATCTGCAGTGTTTAAATAGTCAAAGAATTCTATACACTTCATTTTAAAATTACTTTTAATTTGAAGATCACTTAAAAATATTTTAATTAGTAGCCGGTTTCTCTCTTTGTGCCTGGTAGCAAACTTTATACTTAAGCTCCTCTCAGTTGCTTCGTTTGAATATGGTATTGAAAAAAAAACAAAATTACATATTTTTGCAAACTGTAGAAAAATACCTCT
>NW_016212130.1:0-1828 GCF_001687245.7 Rhagoletis zephyria
AAGGGCATTACAATTGTATATTATTAACATTATATTATTTAAAATTTTAAATCAGAATTTGTTTCCTAATTTCGTTTATATTAATCCTAAATCAAAAAATTTGCGCTCAGCTGCTGCGGAACTGTGAGGCAGACTAAAAATGTTATGAACTAAATCACACAATTCTCCAAAGGCCGCTTCACCCTATCCATTTGTAATCAAACTTACTTGGGCGGCCGTTGTGGTGTAAACAGAGCGCACTTCCACTCCGCAGCGCCTTGGTTCAAGCCCTGGTCAAAGCAAGATCGCAAAAAAATTTTGAAAAAAGGTTTTTTCTTAACAGCGATCGCCCCTCGGCAAGCAATGACAAACCTCCGAGTGTATTTCTGCCATGAAAAACAGCTTCTCATTTAAATACAATCGCCGTTCGGAGTCCGCGTAAAACTGTAATTCCTTCCCATTTGTGTGATAAACATCAAGGCGCATGCCACAAATCGAGGAGAAGCTCGGCCATACACTAACATATGTCTAAGAGCCAATCTATTACTTCATCCCAAAAACGTTCTATATTGGTACAGTTTTTGAAGTTACCTTCACTCAGCCTCAATTTACGAAATTGAAATTCACTTATGTCTGCACCATTTACCTATGCAGGAAATTGGTCGAGTAGCGGCAAAACTGATACATCAGTATCAGAAAAACTTTATGTGGTGTAATAATATCAAGATGTTTAATATCTTTTCGATTGAAATCGAATATTATATTCATGTGCTAAGTTTTGCTAGCTTTCGATATTTTTGCCAGCCACTTTAATATTGGTCACTGAGTAATCGAAATTAGTAAGTAACCGCGATATTTTTTGTAGAGTGCTTTGGCAGATGATTAGCCATGCCATATTTGAAGATCAGTGGCAAGGCGAGTTCAAACTTTTAGCAGGTGTTGCTAATCGGCCCTATGCTGACTATGGCCGTATCGTTACTTTTACTGACGATGACGATAGAATTAAATAGAAAAATTGAAAACGCGAAACTATTGCATGAAGTGAAAGGGTGATAATAACCTAACCAAAGGCTTGTGAAATGGACCATTTAAAAAAGTATTGGACCAATGGACCAAACGAAAAGAAATGGGCCAAATTTGGTCCATTTGGACCAAAACGGCAACCGTCACAGTGACTGAAATTTCTGCCTTTAAGTTCGTGTGATTAAGGGTGATTAACAAATGAGCTTTAATTGAGATTAAATGTATTTATATGCAAACGTACTTTTATACCTTGCCGTGTGCATATGTATGTTTACACATCAAATTTCATGAGTACCTAGTACTCACGCCTTTTTTGTTTTGTTATTGAATCTTCAATAAAGGTATTTCTAGGAAAAATAAGATTTTTTCCAGTTTCAGTAACCTTTTTATGGTGTTTTGAAGATTTTATCATCACTTAGAAGATTTTTAACAAAATTTTTCTGGCAACACTCATGCTCTATTGAAAATGCAATAAATAAAAAAAATCTTTTTCTATAAAAACTGTGTGTTTCTTTTACATGCATCATTGGCAATACTATACAAATATTTCAATGAGAGTAACTGAATTTCATTTCGTTTCGCTCCTCTCACGTTTGATGAAAAGTTGTGAATTCAATATTTCCATATTAAAAATGTGCCTTTTAGTTTGAGAACACCATCAACGGATATTTGAGATGCATTTGAGAAGTAACGCTTGGCATTTGAGAAAAGGATCGATTCTCAAATGCATCTCAAATGGAGATTTGAGAAAAATGTTTATCGGAAAGGTGCATAGTACACTCAGTTGAGTCAAAACTTGTTAATATATGGTGAACTTAAAATTATG
>NW_016212133.1:0-1828 GCF_001687245.7 Rhagoletis zephyria
CTATTTGCGATTTCACGCTTCATCTCCTACTCATACAGTACTTAAAGATTACATATGAACAGAATTTGCAACTATTCTACGCTATCTACTATGACAATGCCACGCCATCTAAATGAGTATTTACATATGTTGATTTCTATTTAGTTTTTCTTTTTCAGTTAACAAATCATGAAACTACTATTTTTCATAACTCTTTGTTGTTCGTCGTAGTTTTAGCTATGTTTTTTTTCATGCTTTCGCAAAAACAGCAGGATGCAACAATGTTGAGAAGATAAACACAAATTTTCCATGTCATTGTTTTTAAATTTGCTATTTGTTAGAATATGCATGTGAATGTGTACACATGTCCCTGACGGGAACTTCGTAGTCAACTACTGAAATAGTTAACTTTTGGACCACTTATTACGGCCAACTTTTAATTGCTTTCAAAGTCATACAACATATAAAAGTCAATCAGGGCTCAGCTGAAGAAATATGTACATATTTATGTATGTGTATTTTGGTCACCATATTCCTTTCAAAACAAAAAAAAAAACTTGTGCACAAAAAGAAAAATATACACTGCCGGAACAAAGTATTGGCTCAGCAAATTTTTCACAATATATGCAACAATTTTTATTCCAATATTTTTCCTCCAATTTTGTANAAATATGGTTAATTCTGCAACAAAGACATAAAAATATAACTCCTTTGCAAAATTCTGCAAATTTCAAACTTTTTAATCAGATTTTTTAGAACTTTTTTGAGTAGGCAGTTTTGCAGCCCTGATTTTTGAAAATTTTTTCGAACGTGTTTTGCATTTTTTCCATATAAAGTATTTTCGAAAAAAAAATTTGTATGGAAAAGGCTGCGTGAAATAAATTTCCCAAAAATCAACGGTATTTCCTAGCTACTTAAAAATTGTACTTTATTACAATAAAATTAATTGGGCTACAAATATGCATACTCAGAAAAATTCTAAAAAAACTGATCAAAAAGTTGAAAATTTTCATGAAAATTTGCTGAATTTTCTCGAGTTTTCTAAAAAAAGACTAATAAAAAATTGAAAATTTTCATGAAAATCTTATATTTTTATGTTTTTGTTGTAGAATGAACCATATTTTTATAAAAAATTTGCGGAAAAATATTAGAATAAAAATTGTTGCATATATTGTGAAAAATTTGCTGTGGCAATACTTTGTTCCAGCAGTGCATGTATATTTACCCAGAAAAAAAAGAAGGAGTTAAAAGCAATTACGGAAGAGCCTTCTCTAGAATGTTTTCCTTAATTATTTTCTATATGAAACGGGCCCATTTCATTTGCGAGGGAAGGCCTTCACAAAATTGCTTTTGGGTACATACATATGTACATATTATTAGGGCGCTTCCATTTGTAAGGGATATTTTTCCTACTATGCTCGTATAGCAGTAATTCTACGCAAATTTGCCGAAGAAACCATGAGTTATAAAATCAATTTGGAGTTGGCAATTTGCGAATAAGAAGTGCTTAGATTTTGTTCAAAACTATGCCATAAGGGGTTTTTAGGCATGAGTAATCCATTTATGCCCTTATATTTTTCTTAAAAGTTCAACCAGTGAAAACGAGAAAACGTGCATTTGAGCTATGTTCATGGCAAAAAGTATAAAAAGTGAGCATCTTAAAATATTCTATTAATTAGCATACCAAAGGTCAACTTATAAATAACCAGTTTTTAGTTAGTTGAAAACAAACTGACTTTTTGCGCGACAACACCAAGCAAAAGTATTCAGCTAAAGGTACATAAAGTAGTCGGGGCGTAATAATCACACCTAGTTCAAAACTAGTGAACTTCTGCGAGTCAACTTCTAG
>NW_016212134.1:0-1828 GCF_001687245.7 Rhagoletis zephyria
GCAATGGAAGGAAAAATATTGAAATTAATAATTTTATTACAGACCAAAAAATATAGTTGTTGTATTTAGGGGTAGGTATGTACATTTTTATAGGTAGATACATATGTTCGATACATATCGCAATTTCCAACCACTACTTACAAACAAGCAGCAAGGGCACTATGAAAAATGACTACACTAAAGCTGGCAATCTCGTATACGTATAAAAAAGGGTGAGCGAAAAGGATTAGCCAAAAAAGAATACAACTTTATAAGAATAATGGAATTGTGAATAAGTTGAATAGTCTTACGTAGAGCTAGCACATTGCTTTTCAATATCTAATATTTTTTTTAGTTATGAACCCTATAGCAATCATTAAAAGCTAACGTAATTAAAAGAAATAATCATACAATTGTTTCTAACTAAATAAAAACAAAAAGCCAGGATGAACAAAATTCCAAAAGTTGTGGCAGTGAAAACAGTTTCTACCATCATACAAAAAAGAAGGTAGTTTCAATAAACATCCTTTCACGGATAATAAAATTTTTTGTAGTGTCATAAATTGTGAACATTCTCAACGGCCTTGCCACTTTGATAATATTAAAACAATAAATCGGAGTATTTTATTTCCCACATTTATACAAATTTAATAATATTTCAAATTAAAAATCATTATTAGTGCTTGGTAATTTGTTTACTTGCGTCGTTCGCACCTTTTTTTATTAGTTTTGTCAACCCACTTTTTGAGATTAATTTTCAGGTTGATCATATTCGACGTACTTGAGTTGACTGATGAAATCTTCTGCTTTAAAAAAAAATATATTACTGCCCGTAATCAGGTAGCATGAATTTAATGAAATGTCATAATTTTATTAAAAGTCAAATGGTTAACAACAACAACGAATGTCATTAAATGAAACTACGTTCTTTTTTGTATCATGGTTTCTACCAATAAATGACGTTATCATTTATGTAATTTTTTCGGATGCTGGTCGGGTCTATTTTAAGAGTGAAAACTATTAGGATAATTAGCAACAACAATTGGTGACCAGAGATTATATGATCGTCTGCGTAACAGCGCCCTAACCGATCAAGCTATCTTGGCCAAGTCCATAAGGATTGTTTTGGGTCTCTCTCCCTTTCTCACTTTTTTTAATAAAATAAAATAAGGATTTTTCCTTTGTTAGTCACCCTTTATTTGTATGCAAAATATGATAACATTGTTTAACAACTGATATAATAACCATAAATAAATGCTTACCTAAAGGAAGCCATCTATGCTTCCATGCTAACAAGTTTTTCACCAACACAGCCATACAAAAATCTACATTCATCGATACACGCACATGCAGNCCAATTCAAACAACCAATTTAATAGCCAACAGAGAAATAGTGAAAGTAGTGTGTAATAGAATGGAAGGTACACGGCAATCATCGTTTGCAAGCAGAAAGGAAAAAACAAAAACAAAAAGAAAAATGAATTGTTACTCCTTAGTACATACTTTGTTTTCTGGACGTCATTGAAAGGCATCAAATCGAACTGTATGTGAACAGGCATACATAAATACATATCGTCGGTGATACAGCAAAACGTTCTATGTCAATTATTATTACTTGTGGCTTAAAAATCTGTCGCGTCTATATATGAAGACACTTGGAAATCGTTTTACCTTCGCTAAGTTACAATAAAACTGTCTTATTTTGTCTGGCTAACTTAAGCGAGTAGTATACGAGTTCAGCTAGAAGTCTTCTACTTCTTAACATAATAACTCATAATTGACATCGTACGTTTTTCCATACCACCGACGACTTATACGTAAGAATTGAGTAGAGTAGAATTGAAGCCAA
>NW_016212135.1:0-1828 GCF_001687245.7 Rhagoletis zephyria
GAGAGCTTTTTGATGATCAGCTCTTAAAGCAGCGATTTCACTAAGCACATTTTCATTATATCAGAGACATTTNTGTCCTCATGAAGAGCATTGATTAATGAGAGAGCTTTTTGATGATCAGCTCTTAAAGCAGCGATTTCACTAAGCACATTTTCATTATATCAGAGACATTTCCTTTCTGCTTCTCAAGCCCAGTTCCGATAGTTTCTTGTTGTTGGGTAGTGAGCATGGGAGAAGTGCATTGAACTTGCGGGCGTTGGGAGTGCATTTCGAATGCATTACGATTTTCGGTATTCGATCATGTATGTTTTCGCGGCAGCGTTAATCAGCGGGGGCGAGCGAACACAACGCACAGACTGACACACGTCAACGCACTTTGCATGAAAAAAATCATTGCATTTATTGCACTGAATCTTAGACTTTATGCGGTCGACCTTTTGACCACAAACACAAGGCATTGTCAAAAGCGAAATCAAATAGTAAATATAAATGTACTAGTGTCCAAGTAAAATGAGTAAACAGAGCGTTTTACTCTCGCACATAACAAACACACACGATACAAATTAAAATATCCGCAGCGACAAGCACAGAGCAGAAACACGTCCGAACCGTATGAGAGACAAATTGTTGCTGTTTTTCATGGCAGAAATACACTCGGAGGTTTGCCATTGCCTGTCGAGTGACGACCGCTGTTAAGAAAAAAAACTTTTTTCCATATATTTTCCGATATTGCTTTGACCAGGGTTTGAGCCCAGGTGCTTTCCACAACTAATTAACAGCAAAAAGACGGAAAATTCATGGGTATATGCGACATTTTGTTCTTCATGTTGTTTCGCAAACATTATACACATCAAAACAAGGCGAATGAATACAAGGCTGTGTACAACACACACATCACGAATTAGGGCCTTCTTATATCAAATTCTGAAGTAAGTCTTTCTTGAAAAGTTTTCTGAGATAGGGCATTTTCGAACTGGCTGCCGAGATAGGTCGATGTTCCACTGAGGTATCTTAAATTTCCACCTTCAACATTTTGCATATTCTGTTACTGATCCATATTTTGAGAGAATATTTCTTTACCTATTTAGGAGAAAAAATGTATTTTGAATGACCGCGAATAACCAAATAAAAAGTGCTACATTCCAAATGTATTCCGTTAAAATGGCGAACTTTTTTTTTACCGAAAATTTCTGCCCGTCCGCTACCGAATTCTCACAAACTATAGTGACAGCCGAAAATTCACCTGGCCAGTATCAACTTGGGAAAAATTTAAGACGCTCCTATGCTGAGGACCTTACTGCACGTGATTTTAGAGTAAGTCGCCGGGTCCCACAGTTCCCAGTAGATAATGATGAGATAGCGAAAAATCCTATTGGAATTTTACTACCATGTATGAACATGGCCCCTTCTCTAAGTTAAAAAAAAATTTATCATGCTTTTTTTCAAGATGCCGGTAATTTCACAACCCTCTGCGTCCCGAAAATCAAGATTAGCATTCCCTGCGACCGACAAAGTGGCGACTAGAAGATGCTAGCTGGACAAAATTATTTTACTGATGTTTTATATTGATAAGACGAAACATAAAAAAAAACTCTTCTAGTACCGTGGTGGGACCCTGGGTCGGGTATGATCCAAAAAGTGTTAGTTTATATTGTAAAAGTGTATTTTTATAATTTCTGGCATACGTTTTAAGNAAAGAAATCACAAAAAATGTGAACTCAAGTTTTTCTAAAAAATTTACAAAGAAAAAAAAAATAAATTGTGTTTTTAACTTTATGTTTTTTTTTATTTATTTTATCCATTTAAATTATATTAAAGAAATTAATGA
>NW_016212136.1:0-1827 GCF_001687245.7 Rhagoletis zephyria
AAAAATTCAACATATTTTTATCTTTATTTTGAACTTTTTTGTCTGAATTACTAAAAAAAAACCGCTAAAAATCGCCTTGATTTTTAACAATGCAGGTGTACTCCTAACAAAGACTTATAACAGACATTGTCTTGCTGCTGTCACTTATAAAAAGTATATTGCAGGACATTGTTACTTGAATGTCATTAATGATCACTGCATGACCAAATCATGTAGATGACATCAACGACGAAGTTACTATTTATATGAAAAAGTCATGAACGACTTCCATACAAACGGAGCCCAAAGTCATTTAAGACGTAACTTTTCCGTACAAGACTCTTAAGTGACTAATGCATGACATTCGCTACGGGGTTCCTTCAAGCAGCATATATCAATACAAGTATAAGTATGTTTCTATAATTATGGTGTATCTTAAATATGTAAATCTCATTTAGCTGCCATGTAAAGGAGCGAAAATTCTGTGCTGGAATTGTGGTGGGAGAAAGACTCCGTCGCCGAGTACGGTCTTTAAACACAGTGGACCAAGGTCTCGCCACAATCCGCTTAAAAAACAAGAAGATTATTCAACATATCGCTGAATTGCACCCCACGCCCCAACGGAAGAGGAGGATGAGGTGTGCAAGGATAGCTTCTATGACCGCTTGGAGCATACTTACGTGCGTTACCCCCGACATGATAACAAAAACGTGCTTGGTGACTTCTGTGCCAGGCATCTTTGGAACCACCGTCTGAAAATTCCGCCTCCATGACGAAACGTCGGACAACGGACTGAGGCTGATCTACTTCGCCGGGGCCTCTCCACTTCGCAGTACTTGGTACCAGCATTAAAAGACCCATCAAGGTACATGGCTGTCTCCAGAGCGAAGATCGAGAAAGCAAATCGATCATGTTGTGGTAGACGGAGGTCACGCCTTCAGTGTTTTAGACGAATGTACACTCCGAGACCCAACCCCGCTTCTGTGCAGCGAAAAATGTGCTCCCAAAAATGCAAGGAAAGCTCGACGACGACGAGCTGCAATCACAGCAGATGGGCAATGCATTCGTTACTCCACTCTCACACCTGCTCTCAGAGACGACTTTTCACAAATCGTTATATGCGAGCATTGGAACCATGTTTCCGGCTCATTAAGTACCGGCGCTGAAGAAGTAGTGGATTTCAGCGAGCCCGAAAGAGCAACTGGTACGATGAGGAGTGCCAAAAAGCTGCAGAGGGAAAAGATACCCCTACAGGGTCACGCTGCGATTGGGTGCAACGCGAGCTATGTGGGACCGTCACGGTTATCCAGGAAATAATTATTTAATTATGGAGGCAACACTTTTACAACCCACTGAATGGCTGCTGAAAGGTGTGGAGAAGACGAACCCGAGCACCTAGTCGTTGATGACGGAGTCGATCTTCCACCACCTGACTATCGCGAGGTAGGCATAGCAATAGGGCGGTTGAAAAACAACAAAGCTTCTGGAGCTGACGGCCTGCATGCTGAGCTATTCGGTAATAATATTAGCACCAAAATCCAACGCAGAATCACTCCTGCCAACAAGTGCTACTTTGCACTTAGTAAGCAATTAAGGAGTAATGTTNCTCTATAAGTCATTGCAGCAGAATTCGTGAGAGTAATTTCGGCGTGATTTCACCGTAGAGTTGACAACTGAAAGCGCCAAATAAAACTGCTGTCTAATGATGTGCTGAATTGTCGGTACCCAATACATAAAAAAGGTTTCGGTACCCAATACTTCCTTATCGGTTCCCGTTACTGATTCTGTAACCAGTTAGTGACAACTTTCGGATCGATATCGCACTTGTTGACGTAAAAATATTTCATA
>NW_016212137.1:0-1827 GCF_001687245.7 Rhagoletis zephyria
GGGGGGGGGGGGGGGGGGAAACCCGCGGGTATAAGCTAATTACTTTTAAATAATGTGATTTTTTATTTAAGGCGTGCAAGTAAATGTGTTTGCTGACGGTGTATGGCTAACAATAAGTGCTAGGGGGCGCATATGTTACATACGTAATTACGGGTATATGAGCACGAGTTGTTATTTTGATCACGTATATATAAACTCGCTTACTTGTTCGCCCAGATTTCAGTAGAAACTTTGCAGTATAGTTAATTTTCCTTTGCAACTTTTTCTCAAAACTATTCATAAAATCGCCTCATCGCGCCTCACTTCGGTTAAATGTCTTCTTTATATTTTGGCTTATTATGTAAATTTGCGTTACGTCTGAGCGTACAGGCATTTATAATAGCCATAAATTAAGCATTTCGCCCAAAATGCGCTGACCACAAATTTAAAATTGCATTCAAAATTACACAGTCAAAATACGAAAATGCGCATACATTATTTATACGCTGCGTCATTTACAATTCCAAATTTATGGTATATACATATGCAACAATATAAATGCATATATTTACATTGATATTAATAAAAATTCAGCGGTTTAATAGTAAATATAATGCATGAAATTGGATATATTCCAATAGAGTACCACTTTTGTGTATTTTATTACACAATTTAATATATCTACGCTTACGTAAAAATATTCGATTGAATAATTATTATGTGGTGAGCTAATGATTCTCATTAAAATTTAATTTTTCTCATTAATGGAATATTCAATAAATAAGAATTCCTTTAAAAGTTATTAGTTAAATTATATAAAGCTATGTAGAAGGACGGACGCTATGGCTGGGTGATTAGAGTTGCCTAGTACTAAACTGTGGGGCCTGGGTTCGATCTCTGATATGGGAAACATCTAAATTAAAAAACAAGTCTTCAAACATGCGGTCACCCGGCGGCAAGTAATGACAAGCCTCCTAGTGTATTTCTGCCATGAAAAAGAGCTTCTCATAAAATCCATTTTCCGTTGGGTGGTTGCGTCCTTCCATTTGTGTAACAAAATAAAAAGNATATATATATATACGTAAGTATTTAAATTGTGGTTAATGAGGCTTCTATTCTCATTAATGAATCAATCGGCAATTCCAAACTAAATACATGTGTACAAAAAAATACAAATTTATAAACATCAAAAAAATATATATATATTTATGAAAAATTATCAATATATCGATGGTTCTCTGCAATAACGACACAACTCAAAATTTCATATTTTTCAATAGAGCCAATTAAAGACTTCGTGTTTCGTAAATTCGCAAAAATATGTCTTGAAACGTAATTATTCGGGATTATTTTCAGTCAATTTGTAAAAACAATTTTAGGCTTTCAAATCATGACTTTTCTAAAGACTTAATAAAGGTTCGCCTGAAAAAACACGATTGAGTTTGGCCGGTAATAATCTATACTTATATATATTTTTGAAATTTTAAGACACTTACTGCAGGCCTCACAAGGATGGGTATAGGCTAAACATATTTTTGATACATCACGAACGCGCGCTACCGCCCATACAAATTTATTTATTTATTCATTCAAATAAAAATAATCAAATAAGTTTTCTTCTTAAGTTTTTTTTTAAATAAATAGCCCGTTCTACAACAGAAACCAAGAAAACCAAATTTTCTAAATAGCACAGCAAAGCATAAATTTAAATTTGCTGAAAAATTTCGTAAATTTTTTGTCAATGTTGTTGAGCATTTTCTTCCATATAACGATTTTTTTATATGGAAGAAATGCACTATACTATGATATTTATATATGTTTATGTGTACATATTTATAAAAAATTGAC
>NW_016212138.1:0-1827 GCF_001687245.7 Rhagoletis zephyria
CGGACGAAGTCCAGAGGTTCATTAAGCAACCTCTGGACCCGACAGCTTATAGATAGGCCCTGAACGGCATTCACAGGGACTCAGTCTCGAGTTATGTATACTCTAGACCTGTGAATGCCGTTCTAGGCACACCACCCCCGGACATTGNGGTTGAATGAGGATGTGCCGAATGAGTGTCCGGCATGCGGAGAGACCCCACATGACTCGAAACATCTCTTCGCATGCCCGGAAAACCCGACAACCCTAACGGCCTTGTCCCTGTGGACAAACCCCACAGAAGCTGCATGCTTCCTAGGGTTGCCATTAGTGGAACTTGACGACAACGACTGAGATACCAACCGATCTGGGCGGGGTTGTTGTAGCCGCTACAACAACAACAACAACAACGGAAAAACAGCACCAACTGGAAAAATTGTAATTACATTTGACCTTTACCAACTGCCAAAAACATTGGATGTAGCATGGTACAAAGTACGGGTAGACCCCTTCTTTCCCAATCCCATGAGATGCCGAAATGGCCAACGCTTAGGACACACAAAAAATCGTTGCTCGAATCCCACTACCTGCGAAGGTTGTAACTTACCCCCACACTCGCCCGACACATGTACTCGTAACCAATGTGCGAACTGCGGCAATGAACACCCCTCCTCGGACAAAAACTGCCCGCGATTCCACCAAATGAAAGAAGTACTGCAAATNCCGGCAATGAACACCCCTCCTCGGACAAAAAACTGCCCGCGATTCCACCAAATGAAAGAAGTACTGCAAATAAAAACTATTTTCAAATGCTCGATGGGCGAAGCCTACAAAAAATATAACGAAAAAAACACACTATCACATAGCACAAACTCCTATGCATCTAAAGCTAAAAAATCTCCTCACCTTAATCACTCAACAGCACCAGCAAGCAAACCATCAACTTCATCAACAGCAAAACTAAAACGTCCCGCTTCTCCACTAAACAACAATTCAGATAATAACAACAAAAAAATCAACTTAATCACAAAGAAAACCCAACCTATCAAAAGTGTAAGCAACATGCAAATAAGCCAAGATCCCATACAGNTACGTCCCGCTTCTCCACTAAACACCAATTCAGATAATAACAACAAAAAAATTAACTTAATCACAAAGAAAACCCAACCTATCAAAAGTGTAAGCAACATGCAAATAAGCCAAGATCTCATACAGGCCACAACCTCCGAAAGCTCCACCCAGTCACCACTTTCTAATCTTACCCAACAACTCATAAACCACAACGAATACTATATCCCGAGATCAGAAACAAAATCTCCATCCAACGAAATTTAATTCTAAGGCTTAACCTCGTAAATTCAAATTTACAAGGCTACAAGCTCTCTTCATACAAATGATCAACAGATTCAATATTTTGCAATGGAACATAAANTCAGTCACCACTTTTTAATCTTACCCAACAACTCATAAACCACAACGAATACTATATCCCGAGATCAGAAACAAAATCTCCATCCAACGAAATTTAATTCTAAGGCTTAACCTCGTAAATTCAAATTTACAAGGCTACAAGCTCTCTTCATACAAATGATCAACAGATTCAATATTTTGCAATGGAACATAAAAGGTTTCGTTAACAATAATATTGATTTCGAATTAATCCGCAAAGAACACAACCCACATTTGATTGCCCTACAAGAAACACACTGTCCTATTGGCTTCAACCCTATTCCTCCGAAGAACTACACAGCATAGTAACAATAGCTCACACACATACGCTAAGCAAGGAGTGGGAATTTTGTTTAAATCTAACATACCACACAAGCACACTCCAATCGCTTCTCCTATCCA
>NW_016212139.1:0-1827 GCF_001687245.7 Rhagoletis zephyria
ACTAATGCATGAAAATCCTAACCTCAAAAAAATCACCCGTTAGTTAGTAAGTTTGTATGTATGTATGTACGTACATATGTATGCACGTATGCAGGGTGTCAATATGTTTCCTAAGTACATATGTAGCGTCTTTTCGGTACGTATACGCACTGTCTGCCAGCTTATGTATGCACGTAAGGCTTGCGAAATACTTAAGTGAATGAGTGAGTTTTTTTGTTTTACCTAACTGAGTGTTCTCTTTGCGATCTGCACTCGAAAACTTAGAGAGAATAAAGGTTTTGCGCTAAATTGTTGCGAATTTGTGGTTATTGAAATTGTTGAATATTTTTATGTCTAAGTTTTAAATGAACAAGAATTTAAACCTACTTTTTAAGTTTACATATGTCTGGTTTTTAAATTATTCGAAACTTATGTCCAGACTCAACTTGATTATAAATTTTTGTCAACTTATAAAATTACCAAGAATCGATGTCCTGTAAATAAATAACCAAAAGTTCATGTCCGGTTTTTACATGACCAAAAATTTACTGCGGTTATTAAAAGAACATAAATTTATGTTCAGTTTCTAAATTAGCAAAATTTTGTTAGCAGTTTTGCATAAATTAATGTCTGTCCAGGCTTTAAATGACCAACAAATTCTGTGCTGACCTTTGTATTTATGTCCAGATTTTAAATCAACAAAGATTTCAGTCTAGTTTTCAAAATACTAATGTTCTGCGGCCAGTTTTTAAATGGCCATAAATTTATGTCCAAGTTTTAAATGACCATAAAGGTGTGCCCAGTTTTAAAATGACTTTAGTCATTTGAGTTTTGAATGACCAAAAGTTTATGGCCAGTTTTAAAATGACCATAAATTTATGTCCAGTTTTAAAATTACTATTACCTTATGACCAAAAGCTGTATGTTATATTTTTAAATTAACATTAATGTAGATCCATTTCTTAATTGGCCATAAATTTATGTCCAGTGTCTAAATTACACAATTTTAAGTCAGCTCTAAAAGTAGTAAATTTAAAACCATTTTATAAGTAACTTAAAATTTGCGCGCAGCTCTCAACTGACCAATTTATTGTTGTCTAGTTTTTAAATTACCATAATTTTTTTTTCTATATTTACCTTCAATTGTTTAGGTAGTATGGTCTCGAGTTTGAGAAAATTCTATGTCTGACAGCTACTGTCTCTTGTGATGAGTGCATTGAGTAAGGTCCGGTATTTGTTTTCAGTTCAAGTTCGCCCTTGAGTGGGCATTTGCAATAAGCAGTTATGAATTTGACTAGACTATTTGCTACTTGAAGTTCTTCAATTAAAGCCAATATACTAGGTACATATTTATGTATGGACATATTTTGTTTACAAACTCGTTAAGAGCGATTATCTGAAACACTTATGAGAGTCAGATACCTATACGTAAATAAAATACCAGTAATTATAAAATAAATGCATGTAAACAATTTCTAAAATAAATTCTAAAATCATAAAGTATCATAAAAAGCTAAAATTTTCTGCTTTGGGAAAACTAATCCACACGCAGCTCATAAATATGTATACCCATACGCAAAGAGTTCGCTCATCAATGCAGCATCCACATAAAATTTGTAAATATATATGTAGGTACATAAACAAAAACTAAAAACCGATTCACTTGACTCATACAAACGAAGGAAAACGATGTACGAAATTTAAATTCGAAAATAAAAAGAAATGTAGAATTTACCTAAGATATATAGCCTGTATGTACGTACATATGTACAAAAGTAAAAATAAAAAACACTGTCCATTTGTTTCTGAACGATTAACAATTTCTTTACTCTGTTCGAATATCTTTGC
>NW_016212141.1:0-1827 GCF_001687245.7 Rhagoletis zephyria
TTTAAAAAAAAAGTTATCAAGCTCTTAAAAAATCACCCGTTATATACACCCACGTTTGCTTTGCGAGCTTGACGCATCTGCTTGAATGAATATGTAGGTTTGAATGTCAGTAGGACTTCGCAATTACACACACACCAGACACAAGAACAATATTAAATTGCGCACTTTTTTAGAAGTAAATATATATTTAATTTGGTTCTTTAGAGTACTTCTGGGGCACCTAAATACATACATACCTCCGATGAGACAGTAAGAAAGTGACTCGGGTAATCATATTGTTTATATGTAGACTCTTGTCGTAAAATGAGATTCGTGTTGTTGTCACTAACACATAGTCTCGCATTTTCTGGCATTCACTTACTTTGAACGTAATATTTTTTGTTCCCGCACACATTTTCAAACAGTAAATTTGAATTTGAATTCACTGTTCTCTTCAAAAATGTTTCTCTTGGAAACTTTACTTAAAAAAGGGTACCAAGTTGAACGAGCTTTGCTGGGAGTGCATATCGACAACTGAGCGGAAGATCTATCCTGATAGCCAGTTCGAAAACGCCGTATCTCAGAAAACATTCCAAGAACGCCCTACTTCAGAACTTGATTAAAGAATGTCCTATTTCAGAATTCGGCTAAAAACGCCCTTTTTCAAATAAAAATACATTGAAAATGTACTAAGTAGGGCGCTTTTGAATCGACAGCTGAGATAGGGCATTCTTCAACCAACCTTTGTTCTTAAATCAAATATGTGATATGTTCATCAATGGAATTTTCTGAGCACCCTAGTATTTTTTTTTGGTCGAAATTTTATTTTCTCCTTAAAGTCTAAATTGACTGGACTATTTATTTGCATATGAGGCATTCTTACTGAACGTTAGAGCTACGCTAAAAGGGGCGCGTGTAAGGGCTTAATTGCCTTGATCATCTGTTATGCAAATGAATTCAAAGTTGATAAAGGGAGTAGTGGGGCCGGCTTATTTAGACCTACACTTAGGAAAAAACTACCAATTAGAAAATATCAAGCGAAATTCTAAACGAAAATGTTCGCAATTTAAATTCGATCCCGTGAATATATTCGTAGTAGCACTAACGGGTATCCAATAGATATACGGCAGAGCTCCTTACAAGGTGGAAGAACTCTCAGGTTAAAGCAGATTGGCGTAAGTTTGAGGAAAAAATGAATCCAAGACATTTGTAACTCCTCCTACTGGAGTATTTTAATGACTACTTCACCTTAGCTGGAGGGTGCTTAAGAACTGTAACTGGATACTTGAAAGAACCCCTCAAGCTAGGGCGGAACTTTCTGATGAGATTNATTACAACTTAAATTCATTCATATGAATACAAATACCAGAAATTGTGGCTTAAGAAAATACCAATCAGCTAAAGCACATTTGAGCAAATATGCAAATGAGAATACGCAAAGTATCTGTGGACACAAGTAAAGTGAAATATTTATTTGCATGCTCAGGGAATTTCCCCATTGACAACACACATTCGCACACAAAGTGCATATGCATACATATTTATGTATGTATGTATGAATGTATGAATGTGGAAATGCAGATGTAAGTGGTTCATCTCCCTGCACTCTAAACGCTTACAAATGTTCAAATAATGTTGGTTACATGGCCACACAACCGCAGCCACAGCCGCATAGCCGCACTACACACACACACACATACACACACTGTAATCTTTTACTGACCATTCAAACATAAATTACAATTTAAATTTATTATTTCTCAAGCGTCCTTCCGTTTTCACCACCCAGAGTATCCTTCGGTCACATATCCAAGTGCATGCGAGTGTATATGGTAGCGTGTGTGTGTG
>NW_016212142.1:0-1827 GCF_001687245.7 Rhagoletis zephyria
ATATGTTTGTCCACCAGTATGTTAACCCAATCAAACGGAAGTAAGGTTGAACTGTTTAAAAAATCAATAATGCAGTGAAATTGTCTCCCCTCAAGCAGAAGGTTGTTTATTGCAACACCTTGTGCCACTTTGTGTACGGAAAAAGGCAAAAGGCGAAACAAATTTGAGCGTGTAAATAAGTTTATAAATGCATTTATGAATTATTTTTTCATACAGTGTATTTCTATATGACATAATTAAATTATATATAAGGCTTAATTAAATTACAATCCAATTGAGAAACTAGTTTTTGGTTTTTTGTTTTTCATGTTCGTTTTGTAACCAGAATAACCTTCTTGTCTTTTTTATGAAATACGTAGTAATAATTTAATAACGCGTCTTTAGGTTTTCTTCAAATATTGGCTTGTCTAGTCTCATCTAGAGCATCCCTACTGTTAATGGTATTGCGAATGTGCGCTTGTTAGTAGGCGATTAAATCACCTGTAACTTGTATTAAATATTAATCATAGGGTACAACAATGACCATCCGAACCAAAATTTTTCGTTTTTTTTTTTTGTAGACTGTTTTTTTTTTTTTTTTGCTTCTGATAAGTGTCGGGCGCCCAAATAAATATCAAACCACTTTTCAACTAGCATGTATGTACACCTTTTCGATAGCAAAGCCCTTCGCTCTTCCTACTGTTTTTACCCTGTAGGGAAACCCCGAACTGGTGAACCAAATTTGTAGTTCCGTACTAGATCTTTATCGCCACCAGTTCAAAAGCAGCAATATGTGGTACTTTTAAAAAACAATTTTAGAAATCTGTATCTAAAATGACGAATTTAGAACTGGTTCAAAATTATAGAAAAAGGGATGCAGAACGAACTAGATATCATCTAGCGAATTTTGAACTAGTTCGAAACTACTGAAAAAGGGATGCAGCGGGGGGCTTGTTTACTTTAAATATATTTTTGCTTGGAGGGTTTTTCGTTCAAATACGCCTTCAGTCTGCACGTCGCAGATGCTTTTTCATAGTTTGGTAATACAAAACTAATACGTATTTGTGTTAACATCTTATCATTTTGGGACCTTCTGGAATATAACCAATAACAGTCAGCACCTCTGCAAATTCAGCTACAGCCAAAGGTATGTAAACGTGTTTGCAAATGCACAATTTAATTTACATTCATACAAACAAATTTGATTTTAGATTGAAAATAAATTTCTCTGGAAATAATTAAAAATTGCCACCATGGTAACCCAAAAAGAAAACATCTTGTTACTTTTTTCGTTTACAACTGGTTCGAAACTATATAAAATGGGGTGCAAACCGAACTAGATCCCATATTCCGAATTTAGGACTGGTTCTGAACTATAGAAAAGGTAATGCAACGGGGGACAATTTCCAATTCCTATGACATCGCTGTGTTAAATTCACCAGTTGTTTGCATGCAAAAGAGATTTATTGCGAACTAGTCGTGGTTCTAAATGTACTAGAAATTTTCCCCACAGGGTATGCACACACATGTAAGTACATATTTTTTGCAAGTACATACCGCTCGTTGGCGCTGTTGCCATTGCTGCACAATCCAGGTACACATCACATCTATAAACATGCACACATCCCCACCAAAGTAGCATTGTAATTGCATACACGCTTCATTGATTGAACAGTAAAATGAAGGGTTCAACAAATAGAAAACACGCAGAGTTGCATGTTTACGATAGCAAAGTGTGCGAGCAAAAACATGAGTGCGGTCGATTGAAAATGAAAAAGAAAAACAAATAAATGTGGCAGGGTGAAAGAGGTCAGCAGTTGCTGATACAAAGCAAATAAAAGCACACAC
>NW_016212143.1:0-1827 GCF_001687245.7 Rhagoletis zephyria
TAGGAGTTCGTTGATACGTACAAAAATACGTACGTACGTTTTCTACATACATAGTCATGGCACATTGAGCGCCTCGGTGGAGTGTTGTGTTTTGCGCGCGCATAAGCGCTCACTTGCTCTAACGAACGGCAGGAGCATATCAGGGATGCCAACTCTCTTAGGGCTAATTCCCCGAAATTCCTGAAAAAAAATCGCCTATTTTCAATGAAATTCCTCCGAAATGAATTTCGCTGTATATTTAAAGCGCTTCATGTTAATTTTTATTGAAAAAAAAAAAAAAAACAAATTTCATTAATTGTGATATAAAATAAAAAAAATAAATTCGATGGCTTGGTGGCGAACGAGAAAAGAAACGAAAGGTGAAAAACTTAAAAAAATGTCGCAATCAGTGTTGCCAGAAAATTTTGAGGCTTATAGCTAAACTGCTTGAAAAAAATAGCTAAAAATAGCCAAACAATTTGTTTCATAGCCAAACAAAATAGCTAAAAATATTTTTCTTCAAAAATGGCCAAATAATTTCACAGTTTCTATTCCATTTCGAAGAACCAGTGAATATATTACATTTAAGGCAAAACGTTGTGAACAAAACTAAGCGGACCACATCCTCGAATTTCGTCCTTCTAACTTTAAAAGCTTAAAAAAATTAAATTAATTAGAAGGGCATTTTCAATACCCATTTGTTCTCGTAAACCAACATTTTTTTTTAATCCACAAAGTTTTCTCTTTCATTTGGTAACCATATTATTATTCTACATTGCACTGAATTTTTTGAATAATTTTTTGAAGTAATAATTTCTTTGAAATTACAAGGTCCTTTAAAAAAAAACCTGACGCAAGAGAGAAAAACTTCAAACGCAGTTTTTTTGTTTTTTGTTTTTGTCGCTCGATGTGATCGATTTAACAAAAAGGGATTAGGTATGCCAGAACACAAATTTTTGTACTGTTTGATATTCATTAGAATGATAAAAGTCTGTGTAAAAATGGGAAAACTTTAAATAAAAAATTTAGCTAAAACAGCTAACTCGATTAAAAAAAAGCTTAAAAAGTAGCCAATACCTAAAACGCAAATTTCTATACCTAAACGTCGAAAATAATAGCTAAATATAGCTACAAAATAGCTGGCAACATTGGTCCCTATGCACGGTTGCAATTTCTTTAATATTCACACGCTTGCATGAGGCAAACCCGTAATAATAAAATGAGAGATTGGAATTACAAGTTGTAATTTATAAATACAAGTTTATCTTCAATAAGCATCTTCTAATCAAAGTCGTTTGTATATTGAATTCCCTCAAATCTAAAGCCATTCCCCGATTCACCCCGAGAAATTCAAATTCCACCGAAATCCGAAATCGGGGAATTCTCTCCCGGTTGGCATCACTGGAGCATATATGCATATGCGGTGCTGTATGCTTTGTTCCTGTATAGCCTGTCACTCATGGCGCTCATGGCCATGGTGGTGGGAAAACAGTCACTAAATTGTTGACTACCTACCTATCCGTCGTCGTGGTCTTCATTACGCTGGTTTTGTTTTTTTTTTGCCTGTGCATAGTCATTTTCGGGGTACATATTACGCTCATGGATGTGGTAATATGCCGTAATTTTTCTCTACCACGCGCCCACTTAAATTTATTCAGTGTGAAGTGCAAATCAGTTTAAAAGACTTACTTGTACAATATTTTTCTTGCTTTTTTAACGCTTCGTCGACTTTGCTGTCTGCGCGCTATGGCCATCTCGTTCGCGCGCGTACATTTGCACTCGCTTAGCTATCTATCGCTCGCTACCTTTATTAAATTTGCACTGTGTATTATGGTTGTGGATTTATGA
>NW_016212144.1:0-1558 GCF_001687245.7 Rhagoletis zephyria
CGAATGATTGCGGGTGCATGAAAGAAATGTGTATATGCACGTTTTTCTTTTTCGCAGCATTGATTTATTTAAAATAAAGATTAAAATTGCTTATATTTTTCAGATATATGAAAATTGTTGTTCGAAGATATGCTTTGATCTGCAAAACGTAGATATGTTAATAAATATGAGAAAATTATGCAAAAATGCAATTGCCAAACTCGTTGTTGATTTGCCGTCGGCATTTCGATTGGGACTTTTGGTTGAAAAAATCTACTTTTTTTTACCGATGTTCTCTTCTTTTGTATGTTTCCAATTGAAATTGTATAATTGCGCCATAAAGGCAATAGGCCAATAGGTTTCTAAAAATAAAATTTCCGTTGAAAGCTATAGAAAGCGGACTTTTATAAATGACTTAGCATTAAAAGTTAAATGCAAACCGTTTTTTAAGCTTTGTGTTTATTTTAGTAAACTTTTAAAAAACCTACTTTAAGTTTATTTTGCTTGTTGGGTATGTTCATATTGCTCGTTTACATAATCTCATCGTCATAAACTAAAATAATACAAAATCGAGTTAAGTATGTGTGTACATATGACCTGTTATTTTATTTTCGTGTAAAAATTTCATAGTTGTATTGATTAATAACTCATTGGAATAAAATAGTATGTGAATTCAAAAATTCATAGCTGTTTATCTCGAATTTTTGGCTTCTTGAGTTATAATCAGGGACGGAAAATAATCATTATTTTTAACTTTTAACAAAAAAAATCAAGATGTTGTAAGCGTCGTAAAACAATTTTAACTATACTCGCGTATTTGTATTCGTACGTTCTACTGTAATCTATAATGGTTTTCAATTTTTTGAGTTTAACCAATAAAAATCAAAAATAATAATTATTTTATGATCAAAATTTCTGTTGGTTGCATCTATCATAAAATCTTATTACGTTTATTTCCAAAATATTTTTTTAAAGCTATCCAAATCTTGAAAGCTTTAAAAAATGCAGGGACCGCAAATAACGATTATCCTTTGAAATTTCAACTCAAAAAATCACGCGGAAAGAGAAATGCTACGTGCATAAGGAGTATACCAATATATTTCTTAATACTCGGAGTACCTTCAGCGGCACTGATTTTTATTTTTTAATTTTTACTTATAAAAATCAAGTTTAATCATTATATTTTGAGTTTTATTTTTTACTCAGAAAATAATCGTTATGTTTTGAGTTTTATTTTTTGCTCGGAAAATAATCGTTACGTTTTAAGTTTTATTTTTTGCTCGGAAAATAATGGTTACGTTTTAAGTTTTATTTTTTGCTCGGAAAATAATCGTTACGTTTTAAGTTTTATTTTTTGCTCGGAAAATAATCGTTATTTCTTGAGTTTTATTTTTTGCTCAGAAAATAAAACTTAATTTGTGCGTATGCGCATGCACATGCGTGAATAGACAGGGGGCGGCTGCATTGAACCTTTAATGGAAATACAGATACCAGGGCGGAAACAAAAAGAACCACATATCTAAAGAAAAAGTGCAAAAAAGGGCATACGCATACGCAAAAATTAAGTTTTATTTTCTGA
>NW_016212144.1:1651-1827 GCF_001687245.7 Rhagoletis zephyria
ATTATTTTCCGAGCAAAAAATAAAACTTAAAACGTAACGATTATTTTCCGAGCAAAAAATAAAACTTAAAACGTAACTATTATTTTCTGAGCAAAAAAAAAAACACTCAGCTAATAACGATTAAAAAGTGATTTATATAATAAAACTTATAACCGTTACGGTCCCTGAAAAAATGC
>NW_016212145.1:0-1827 GCF_001687245.7 Rhagoletis zephyria
CGCGAATAGTGAAATGTGCTACTCTTCGTAGGGACCGACGATATGTTGTTGTGTCAAATTTCAGGACGTTAGCATAGGCGGTTACAAAGATAAGCGATATGAGAATTTCAGTTTGTATGGGCGGTGCCACGCCCCCTCTACCAAAATCTACCAGCTTTCGCCGCAAGCACGGTATTGACAATCTATGCATCTGTGCTAAGTTTCAGTTCCCCAGCATAATTAGTTTTAGAGATATAGTGGTTTTCACATTTTAGTCTATATGTCAGATGCCACGCCCCCTATATATCGGGATTAATATTTCTGGATTAGAGGAAGTTATATCCTTTAAATCGGTTTATGTTTCAGAGAAATCGAGCGAACGGTGCCTTCAAAAAAGGGATTGCAAAATTTTCTTGTGGCGTATTTATATATAGATTAATGAAGCCTAAGACAAATAAGACTTATAAAGCTACATTCTCTACCCTTCTAAATCATTTGTCAATCATGTACGGGCATTAGGGTGGTCCAAAAATGCATGTGGAAAAGTAAAGTCTCCTGAAAAGAAACAAAGCCTCCTGAAGAGAAACAAAGTCTTCCGGTCGAAAGTTTTTTTCCCCATTTAAAATATATGGAAAACTTTGAGCGCTTTGAGCGACCTCTAAATATTTGCTGATTTAAAAAAAAAAAANTACAAATTAACCTCGCCTGCCTCCGATTTTGGGTGCTCACTTGCGTAATATGTACATATGCGTGCTTGCGTGCAATTGCGTTTGTTTGTTTGTCTGTGTGTGTGTGTTGGTTTTTGTCAGGCTCCTTTTGAGCCGCCGCACGCATCAAAGGGAGGCATAGTAGCTGTTAGCAGGGCAATTCGTCCCTTCCTGCCGGTAGTCCTTTTGGCGCTAATGTAATTTTTCTTCATTTATGCTGCCATATTAAGCCGAAAGTTATGTTCAGCAAACTCGATTATTCGCTTCCGGAGCATTAGCTCTGCGGTGTGTTGCATGTATTGCCTGGTGTTGTTTCTTTTTTTGCTTCGCATCTTTTTTATTGGTATTCTCCTAACTTGTTCATCATCTATTATCTCTGGGATATTTGCTTCTTTTGGTGTAAGGTGTCAAAATTAGAAATTGGCTTTGAAAAAGTGTGGTGCAACTGAAGGAAGTCCGAGACATTTTTGAGCGAAAACCCATTAATGTTCATTATACTTTTGATTTTGACTATTAGAAATGTAGGTGCATACATATGTATGTATGTATGGATGCATCAAGTAAGCTATTGATTGGCTAGCTGACTATTTTCATGTTGAAGGGAACTTAAATAAAAAAAAAAATTTAGTCTAAAGCTTTTATGGCCAAACCAGTACCAGTCACATTTGGCTCTGTAATTTTTATCAAAACACTATGTTGGAAGCTTGCAGCTTCAGAATCTTAATATCCAAGAGCAATGAGTAGATTACGCCTATACAGTTCTTCTGGGTTTAGTAGTGCGGTCTCAAGATTGCTCGGATCATATTTGTGGAAGGGCGGAAAACGGCACTAAGCTCCTCTCTACACTCCAAGACTAATGAGGTCTTTATCACGAGAGAGGTATAAGTGCCGCCTGACAATCACTTAATATAAGTATACTTTCACCTCGATAATTCCTACCAAGACTAATCTGCACACAGACTAATGGCATAGACTTCCGCTGGAAGATGCTGCAGAAGGTTCCCAAAGACACTTTCTATACATTTTGTATAGGCGCGTGCAGAGTGAAAGCGCTCTCATCGCTCATCGCTGCTCTAGAGCCATATACGCCTTCTCCGATATCCTCAGAGGTATTGGAGGCGTCTGTGTACTAGTGTAGTAT
>NW_016212147.1:0-1827 GCF_001687245.7 Rhagoletis zephyria
GACTACCTAGGGCCCCAACGTCCACGTAGGTAAACACGTAGTTTGCATCACAAGCTGCCAACAAAACAAAGTTGTACGTTTTTTTTTATAATTATGATATAACGAACCACTACTTCGCGGGCGGGTTATGTTGACATGTTTTCCGTCAATTGCTCCTAAGCAGTTTGGCATGCGGGTTGACGTAAAACTTTTGCGCGATGATTTCAAACTCTGCTGGTGAAGGAGGAGAAACGTATATCGCATGCAGCTCATCCCAACTCAATTTGCCAAACAACAATTTTTTTAGTATAAAATAGTTTAATTTAATTCATTGAATTTTTTTCAAAGTTTTTTAAATATACATAAATACTTAAATATTAATAAAAAAGAAAAATAAGGTAAACATTCAGTCATAAGATACCAACAAAAATTTTAATATATTTTAATATAATATAAGTTTTAACAATTAATTTTTTTGTTACTTCATTTTAGTTATCTTTAAAATTAATTAAAATTGGGTTTATTTTTTAACAAGGACCATGTAGTTCAAAATTAAAGCAATGTGCAGTATCCATACATACATATATATGTAAATTTAAAAAAATTTCAGCAAGCTTTCATACAAATTTAAAGCTTTTTAATCTGCATTTAAGAAACACATAGGAAGCAGTTTTATAGTCCATAAAATGTTAGTATAATAGAACACAGGTTTGAAGTAACACAAAACTCACATTGATTTTTGGTGTTATTTTTTTTGCGGTACTGCGCATTTTCATCCATATGAATTTCATATGTGTTTCTTTAATGCAGAATAAAAATCTTAAAATTTTTATAAAAGCTTGTTAATTTTTTTTGTATGCACATAGATGCATATGTATATTGCGCAATTTTTGAATTTTGAACTATATGGTCCTTGTTAAAAATAAACCCAATTTTTTTAAAGATAACTAAAATGAAGTAACAAAAAAATAAATTGTTAAAACTTATCAATATAACAGATATTTATGCAGACGACTGTGCAACATTTCGTTTATGCCGTTTTGAGATCCTGTCTCCAGCATAATGGAAATACCTTTTGGTTATTCGCTCCATTATTTCCACAGATTCGTTGAATTTTTGCTGGAACGCTTCTGAAATAATATTAAAAGTATATTACATAATCATTTCGAGAGCTGGGCATCAACAATAAAAGCGTGCTTCTAATTGCCGCTGTTGTGATGAGATGCCGCTAATTTTCTCCATTTTGAGTCCCTTCTGTCACCTAAAAAAGACTTGCGTGCCAAATGAACTTTTCTCTCAAAGTTTACATTGCTGGCGAATGTAAATAAGGATTACAATTTAAACACTAATTAATCCGACTAAAGTAAAATCTGTGGAAAATTAACAATAAAATACTTTTTTCGCAAAATCTATAAAGTACCCTTTTATTTCTCAAACAAACCTGGGTAACAGTTGTTCGTCGCCACGCTGTAAAGTAAAAGTACAGTTTTCTACCAATTTAAAAAAAAACCTTATTCCCACAAATTTTATTTTTTATTAGTAAGGCCAACAGAATGAACTTTACCTTTATAAAAAAAAACATTTTATATGAAAAATATTATGAATACTAAGATAAAGATGTAGGTGGCTTAATTTTCTGAGCACAAGTGTACATTGTGGATTCCATATTCTGTTATGATAAAAAATTGTCATAATAAAAACAGTTTACTATCCAAATGAATGACTTTTATTTATGCTTAGATATATTAAAATTTGGGCGTGGAACTTGTCCATCTAGACCGAAGGTTCCTCAAAAAACGTTTAGGTTCGAAGAAACGGATTCGTTTCGAGTTCACCAAAACGACTTCA
>NW_016212148.1:0-1827 GCF_001687245.7 Rhagoletis zephyria
AAAAAAAAAAAGAAATATTAAAAATTAACGTTGTTTATAAGCCGCTTAAAACTTGCTCATTATTATTTAAAATTTAACAGGCTATACAACTACATACCTAAGTATTTTCTAAAAATTCAAATTAAAAGGTTCAAAATGTTAATGCAAATGTGCTGAATTTTTCTAAGCTTCGTATAAAGTTTGAAAGTTTGATTTATATGGTTTTGGTAAGAGCATAAACCATATTTTTATAAAAGAAAAAAAAATTTTTACTTTAAAAACCCTGCAAATATTTAACAAAAATAACCATGCACATACTCATTTTTGCTCCCCACTGTATGTACATACATAAAATAATGGATAAAACATTCTTTCTTAGTTTTATTTAGTGTTTTATGATTTTTAATTTGCTTCTTTTAATTTTGCTTTTTTTCTTTATAAATCTTGTTATTTTTAATATATTATTTATTTGTTTTTATTTTCGATTTATTTTTATTTTTATATTTTTTTATATATTTTTTTTTATATTTTATTTATTTTTTTTTTTATATTTTTTATTTTTTTTTTGTTTTTTGTTTTATTTTTTATTTGGTTATTATTTTTTTATATTTATTTTTTATTTTCTTGTTATTTTTATTTTGTATTTATTTTTTATTTTCTTGTTATTTTTATTTTTTATTTATTTTTTTTTTGTTTTTACTTTTCATTTATTTATTTTTTTACTTTTGATTTATTCTATTTTTTACTTTTGATTTATTTTTTTTCATTCTTTGATGGTTGTTTTTTTTGTTTTATTTTTTTATTTGTTTATTATGTTTTAATATTTATTTTTTATTTTTATTGTTTACTTTTTTAAATTTTTTGTTAATATTTCGGTCAATTGGGGTATTCATCTAAACGCGTAAATGCCTCGTAGTCACTTAAACCTCGTAAAATTACTAAACATTATTTTATTTTTAGTTTAATATTTATTTTTTTTCTTATTTTTTTTTTAATTTGCGTTATTTTTCTCTTTCATACTTATACGTATAAGTACTTATATGTATGTATACATTGTTCCCCTCTTTTGCAAATTAGTTTTTTTCTAATCCTTTTAAACTTTTATTTATTTTTTCTGCAAAGAAGTTCTTGTTGTCATTCAGTGCACTCGCAGCGAAAATATTTTCTGTAAAAAGCAAATTAAAGAAATAATAGAAATACTTTCCTACTTGAAAGGAAAAAAGTCGCATTACACGCCACGCACTCGCAACGCCGTTTAACTGCGCGAAACACAAAGGTGCATAGCCGCTCGAGAGGTGTTTCGCTTTGTGCGACGCCTCCAGTGCCTAAAAGCTTTTTTTCCGTTGAAGAGACTTCCGTGAAGTGTGCGATTTGCGTTGGCGCCTTGCAACATTGTCTGCCATCCTTTAGTCATTTTATTTTCTTATTAATATGTAGACACAAGAATATATGATTTTGTGCGGGTGGGTGTGCCAGAAGAATGTTTCTGCATAGGATGGATAAATAAGAGCCCAAGGCAAGGCGCGAAATAAATATAAAAGAAAGTGCAAAAAAAATAAAGGATCCACGGTAAGAAAGCTTTCAATATGAAAGTGTGAAGATTCACACTACCCCGATTTTGTCATGGAAATGATGTGACAAATTCAGTTGTCATGCTCATTTTTTATTTGCTTATTTTTGCCAGTGATCACACATTTCAAACTTTTAGGCTGGTAGAAATATTCTACTTTTATCTTCCTTCATAATTTTTGCCAGGCTTTCTCTCTGGCAGACATATGTACGTTTAACATTTATTAGTCGATATGCTGTTGTCGGTGTTCGTCAAAGACAGTTTTTTATTGTTTCATT
>NW_016212149.1:0-1827 GCF_001687245.7 Rhagoletis zephyria
TGCACATATTGCAAGCCTTTATTTTTATTAAAGGTGCAAGCCTATAAAACCCAAAGCAATAGCTTTCCATTTTTGAAGTTGGTCTAAAATATAATATCAGATTTCCACAATTTCCACATACATACATAATAGCGCACAAGTAAAAATGGCTGATAAAATCCAAAAAACGGGCTCTCACATTACTAGCAAAAACCACACAATGCCGCATGAGGAAATAGAAGCGACAAACTCCATTTTCCATTCCAGATGCCTTTATAACCAACAAATGAACGACAAAATAGCCACATCAACAGAATGACAGTTGGAATCCTCGAATGGATTTTTTTTGCGCAAAGAGAGACCGCATATCACTTACCCTATACACATATGTATATCCACAAAAACACATGTGGGAACGAGCGTGAATGATTTATCCTGATAATATCCGTTTAAGCTCATCGCTTTCATACACTCATACAAAAGAAAGCCCACACATACTCGTATGCTTGTCAGGCCAGCTGATGTATTCAAATCTATCAGCGATGCAGAAAATTATTACGGATATGTCAGTGTTGCCAATTCACGTTGTGGCGAGATGATGTCGGAAATGTCCGCCTGCTAACCGGAGATATGTTCCATATCCGGTCATGCACAATTCCCTACTTGTTTATATGTAGGTGGTAAATGCATCGTATTTGTATATAATTGTGTACATACATAGATGGATAAGCGAGGGATTCTGCAAACTGTTGATAACCGCTCTTGAGCATCAAAGGCTTGAAAGGATTTAAAAGGATATTGGTAGAAGCTATACGAGATGGTTTGTTTGCTCAATTTAAAATAGTAGTATACGAGTACTATGAAGGAAAATGAATTGGGTGAAGGAGGAAATTAGTGCACACATATGTGTTTATGTACATTGATGTCTATATTAATAAAAAGTAAACATAAAAAGGAAACTGCAAATAGGAAATGTTTCATACGCCTGTTGATTAAGCTTCAATGAAATATAGCAATTCAATAAAATTATGCATGGCCATGATAAGTGATTCATTCAAATTTTTTAATATGTATCTATGACAATATATTACTTGTTTTGTAAATATGTAGTTGGTAATAAGTATTAGAGGGATCCGCAAAAGATTTACTTTGATTGTACACTACTGCACACTCTACAATGTACAGTATAGTAAATGCAGTAATAAAGCAAATTCACTTGACAGTAAATTAAGGGAATCTCAGTGCCTGATGGGCACCAAAACATATACCTCAGTGTCACTGCTAGCTATAGTTACTGTCATGATGATAGTATTGGTTTGCTTACTGCAAATACCCTGCAGAAAAAAATTATCAATTGATAAAAAATGCCCTACTTGCAGTTAGCTTTTTCGCGGGATTTCTATAAAATATATAACTTGTATGTTTGCTGGGTTGGAGCTGCTTCGGCCGATGGAGTTAAAAAAATTAAATTTTCTTTTAACCCTCCTACGCGTTTCAACGCTCTCGCGTCTTCATCAGGGAGTCTTTATTCGAGAAATANTGAAATAAGTGGACAAGTAATGCAAAAGTAAAGCTCGAGATTGTTTTCTTTAAACGCGTTTCTATTTAAATATCCTGCACTTCGCAAATACTTTTTCGAATTGAGCACAAATAAAAGGAAGATCGAAATTTCATACTACCACCTAGAGCAGAATATGTAAACAAATACGAAATGTCATAAAATAATTAAAGTAAATAAATACAAAAAAAAATAGTAGTAGTTAGTCACAAGTTAGTTAAATCTAATGCAGAGGTAAACACCCTTGTCTATTTCGCGGCCATCGCCATAGAAATATAGTTAGCTTTCGT
>NW_016212150.1:0-1634 GCF_001687245.7 Rhagoletis zephyria
TTAAGCTTGGGTTTGTATCTGGTTTGTCTGAGAATGAACTATATTTTAACTGAATTCTTAAAAATTAATAAGTGGCACACAATATCACTTTGAAATGGCGTGCTATAGATATGACCGATACTGTATGTATATGCATACATATGTATGTACATATCTCACATGTGGAAAAATCAAAGTCAGATTCTAATTCTCTCACCCCTTAGGATTGTTCTATGTTAAAAATATACCCCCGTTTTTAATCGAAATCAACAAAACAAGCAAACATAAAGTCGCTCGAAGCGCTCGAAGTTTTCCATGTATTTCATATGGAAAAAAACATTTTTCGTGGAGATGGTATAGAATTCTTGAAAATTAATGTTTTCTCTGTTTCTCTTTAGGAGACTTCCAGTACCTAATTGTTCATTTAAAAATTTTTTAATACCAGCGATTTTTTATATGTCCCCCTTGGCACTTTTTGGGGTTTTACGGGACATATAAAAAAATTGTTAGAAAATTGGTTAAATAAACAATTGGGTATTATTATTGCGTCTTTTGAAGAGAAACTAAATTTTCCGATCGAAAAATATTGATTTCCACTTCTATACCATTTGTACAAACAATTGTTTTTTCCCATATAAAATACATTGAGGTTGTTCACACTTGCCTGGTTGTCAGGTTATCCGGTTATGTGGTTATATTTTTTATTCAGTTTACAACAATAAAGCACAATAAAGAATAATAATTTTTAACCAGATAACCTGAAAACCAAGCCAGTGTGAACAACCTCATTGAAAATTTCCAGCGCGTTGACCGACTCTAAATTTGTTTGGATTACGAAATAAAATAAAAACGGGTATATTTTTTCGATTTAGAATAATCCTAAGGGTTGAGAGCATTAAATTTCCGACTTTACTTATTTTGGATCACCTTATATATCACACTAAATACAAAAGGGTCACAACTCAAAAATCTTAAATTTCGAGAGCCATACAATTTTTTATTCAGAAAAAATCACTTACGAAACTTTATTTTCACATCGATAGAAGTTTATTTAAGGTGCCAAATTCACAGCGGGTAGTCAAATTATTGTTAACTTACTCACTAACATTAGTTTAACTATGGATTCATATTCACAGTCACTATGGAATTTCATATCGCCTGAAATTATACAACTTCGAAAAATATACAGTAAATATATTTATATACAAATGTGAATCTTTTTACACAAAATATTTCAATTTAACATAGGGTTCTTTTGTTAACTGAGCACAGTGAATATAAAAATCGATAGCAAAACCAGTGGTTAGCTACGCACTGTAAATTCGACCTTAAAAGACAATTTCACTATGTTTCATTACAATTTTGAGCAAAAACTGTGCGCCAAATATTTATGTACATTTTTTCTTGCAACTGCAAAACTACAAAATAGTTGCGTTCCAGGTGCTCACGATATTCACGATTTGCAGGTTTTTTTGCAGGAAAGCGTTCCAGGTGCCAAAAAACCTGTAAGTCAAACCACTTTTGTGAGAGTAACTTGCTCTCTCTCTCAGTCAGAAGTTGCAGGTTTTAGTCCGAAGTGGTAGTTGCGATCGCGTACGAGTCCGGACTAGTCAGAAAGTCAGAATCAGTCAGATTTTACTGGAAATCGATCCCGC
>NW_016212150.1:1690-1827 GCF_001687245.7 Rhagoletis zephyria
AACGAGCAGCTGTAGTGTGTTTGGCAACCAAATTGTAAACAAAAGAAAAGTGCACTCTGCTAATTCATGTTGCAAAGTATTTAACTTCTTTAAGTGAATTCTAATGAATTTGGAAGTATTTTTGGTTATTTACATGT
>NW_016212151.1:0-1827 GCF_001687245.7 Rhagoletis zephyria
ATAAGTGTCCGCCTCCAACAGCCCATCTGGACTTTTTTGTCGCCAAGCAGGATATTAACAAAGTGCCTTCTAAGGAGCTCATCGAAGCGCTCTTTGGTTTTAATATCCTGCTCCTCCGTCGTGTCGTGCACACAAATCAGGCGATTGCTTTCAAACGTATCTTTTATCTGGTCTAGCAAACCTATTAATGGCTTCCTCTTCTTTATGGGCGGTGTAAACGCAAAGAAATTTTGGCCGAAGGAGTTCTCATCCGAGACATTGTCTTGCTTTTCATTGGGAGGGGTTCCAGACCCAGAGCTCGCGAAGTTTTTCGCCTTCTGAACTTAAGCACGCTCCCAAATAAATATCCGAGCGTCGCGACGTGAGTTGCAATTGAATCGCTTGCAAAACAATCACTTCTAGCTAATCCCTGGTGAATGACAGTCAAAAGCTTCCACACTTATGTGGACTTCTGCACCCGGAACTATCCTCGTTTATTAATGACTGCAAAAAATACTCTTTTCAAAGAACTAAGATCTAGTACAAAGAAGAGGGGGCTTAGCGACTATCTCTTCACAAAAGAACTTTAAACTAAAACAGCTTAGACTCGACACTTAAGCAGGGATCACACGATTTGTACATTTGTCCATTCACATTTACTTTGTAAGGCATGCCTTTAAATCTACTCATCCAAGCTGCTTCACGATATGCCTAGAATACCTACTCTATCACTTCCTGTAGCGCTCTACGTCGATCATACTCTCTCTCCCTCTCTCTCCAGCTGATCTTGAAGCGGGGGTGGATACTATATGAACATACTACATAAGTACTTTTTTTAGATTTTTTGCGTTATTTCTTGCATTGAATTACGCCTACTCCGGAGTACAATAAAAATGAAGGGAGGAATATTACTAAAAAAAAAACAAATAGGTACAAAACGGAATAAAAGAAAATACCGATCCCGTCAATTCGATGCCTGAGTGCGCTGTGGGTGCCTAGTACGCACATATCCAAATACATATGTACATACATACATACATACATATGAATATAGTTACATATGTACGCGCATTTGAATGGGCATAAAATAAACAAACAAATATCAAGCGTCAGTCAAGCAATTGAGCCGAACGTGAGCACAAAACTCTGAATTGGGACTGCGTTTCATGGTTGTTTGTGATTTTCCAATGATCGTGCTGATCGGAGTCGGACAGTTGCCTAGCAGGCCAAAAACAGAGTCGTTGCGTTGCTCGTCGAAATCTTTGTTTAGCTGAAGATGTTGAAATAATAAGTGGTTTTTATTCGAAATTTAACGCCAAGTGAGAAAAGAGAAAATGTACATAAATACATACATAATTAAATAAAATAAAGAAGTGAAAAAAAAATTCCAAACTAATAATCTACCATAAAATTTGTGCTTTAGTCAGGCGGATGCTGCCGCGGTAACACAAATTCCTCACTTTAATAATAATTATTAACACAAATTTTGAATGTTAAACGCAATGACCGGTTTTCTACGCCGCATATGCTATTCGTATGAAAGAAATGTGTAGTGAAAAGAAATACAAATATTTTTTTATTTATTTATAGGTATTTTCTTTCTTGCAGTTTGTCGTGGTTTTTAGTAGCAGCTAGACGACTTAGAGATCTTGAAACTCTTACGTATGTATGTACGTAAATAAATAAAAACAAGAATAAACGCAGCTTAAGTAGAATCGCCACTAAGCAAAGACCGAAATATTTACAAAGTGTGACAAATGGAGTAAACTTAGTGAAGAGAGTGTAAAAAGAAAAACAACTGGCTAGTAACGGGTGATTTTTTTGAGGTTAGGATTTTCATGCATTAGT
>NW_016212153.1:0-1827 GCF_001687245.7 Rhagoletis zephyria
CGATTAAAAACGCATTTGTGCTTAATTGAAATTATGAAAGAGTAAGCAGACAGCAAGCGGAGCGATAAATATTTGCTAACAACAAGAAATAGTAATGATTGAAATTCGCTTCGCGTTGATAAAAAAAAATTATAATAAACTATTCATTGAGAGGCATTTCCTCAAAGTCCATATACTAAGCTTTAAAGACAGCGAAAACGCGTGAAACTAAGCTTGAAAGCTTCTATTAAATTAAAAAAAAAAAATATATCAAGTTGCGGTACTATATACATTAGGGGGTTCTTCTTAAATGATCAACATCTAAATTTTGTATGGGGCAGCCCTTCGTTTTGTTCTACGAAAAAAATTAATACAACCAAACAAATTTTAAAATTTAAGGGTCGCAATCAGCATTTGAAAAAAAATTTTATTTACTTTTAAAAACCGCGAAAATTCGAAAAATTTGATAATTTTCACATATCTATTATTGAAACTTATTCGTATAAAGTCATAAACCAGCTAAATTATAACTGGTCAAAGTCATACCTTTGTTAAATTTTTGCGTTAATAAAATAACTTAATTTTTTTTTTTCTTAAATACCGATGGCGATCAAAAAAATGTAGTTTCAAATGTTTAAGTTTTCTTTATTTTATATGTGGAGCAACTAATGATGTTGATATGTATTTCTAAGGGCCATCCTACTCTTTCCAAAGCAAAAGTATTTTCGGATAATACCAAATGCACAACCACCAAAAAGGTTGTAGTTTGTACTTGGACCATAGCACACAAGAAGAGCTTATAGATAAGATGAGAATAGCGTCGATCAGCGAGCTGAAAGCTTTTTTGTTTTTTAATTGGGGTTATTTTTTTTAAATATATTTTATTCTAAAAAAAACTTATATCGCTAGCTTAGAGTGAAAAGTTGCTAAGCCCACTTTTTATGAAAACTCATATTTTGATATAGGAGGCTAGAGAAATTGAATACGCATCGTTTCGAAAATTATAAAGGTACTTGTTTTATTTTTTCCGCTTCATAAGCAATAAAAGGAAAATTTGCTAAGTCCAAAAGAAGCACCACAAATCCGATAAGGCCAAAATAATACGACATCTTTTAATAAATATCGAATCCTTCTGATTCTTATGGAGTTTTGCTTTGCTTTAAACGCGCAAAATCGAGAGGCTTTGAGGAAGAAATTTTTACCCCATTTAATTTTAGTATAATAAAGCTCAAGCTCGAAGTTGCTCAAAAATCCAGTAAATTTTTAACCGACTTCCAAAAAAGGAGGAATATTTTTTTATTTTTTTTTATTTAATTTTTTTTTTATAACATAAAAACATAGCTTTGGACCACATCAACCGATTCTTAACCAAAATTCTTTTTGCATCGGAAAGGTAGTGTCTCAAAGATGGTCCTGTACTAATCTGGTTAAGATCCGATCACTGAATCATGAAATATATATGTATTTGTATATTCATATGAGAATTGTAGTCGGTTTTGTTTTTTGCTTAAAAATTACTTTTTTAAATTCTTTTTTTTTGTGCATTTTTTTACATACGTAGTATGTTCCATACTGTTTTTATAAAGCAAAAGTGTGCACTAATAGTTTTTTATCTGTAAATTTGGGCATATACATTTCTACATATCGTTACCTTAATTCATAAAGGGCCTAACCAACACTTTTTTCGAAATTGAGTTTTTCACAAATTTTGGTAGGATGTATTAAAAGTACCAAAACCAATGGAGTTACATGTTATTTTTAAAAAGTTCTACCTGTTTTTGATACTCTTTTCATAAGGTTTTTTTTGTTTCTCCTGTAAAACTCAAAATTTGTTGCTTAGGGCCTTGT
>NW_016212154.1:0-783 GCF_001687245.7 Rhagoletis zephyria
TGAAGGTGGTGATAAGGCTGAAGATGATCATCTTCAAGGTCACTCCCTTGAAGAGGGAGTTTCTAGCAGCAGTCAGAGTTAGGCTGTGGGTGAAGATTTGGCTGTGAAGAAGAAGAAGGAAGAGCCGTTGATTGAAAAGGGAAGCAAAGTCAAGGTCGTTGAAGATGATGATAAGAGTAGCTCAAAGCAGTTGTCATCTTCGAAGCCAGCTTCGACGACCACCACCACCTCATCTTCAACTACTTCGCCGGATCAAGATGATAGCATTACTACAGAAGAGGAGTTATCACCACCACCAGGACTCAATTCAAAGTAAGTAAGTGGTGGGAGTTTCCCGTTTCCAACTTTGAAAATGATTCCCTTCATCATCTTCACCAGTGACCTCTTCACCCACACTGCTCCCTCATTTGCATCAGCAGTCATTGAGGCCTTCTGAAGAGGAGAAGTAAGTCTTTTTATTTGGCAAAAAAGTAAACACGTCTATGTACAAAACACAATGCAAAGAATAAAGTCACTGATGATTTTCAGACTGATTATACTGTGGTGAAATAGTGCACGGTGATGAAAAAAGAAAAGAGGGAAAGGGAAGCTAAAACACTACCGAAATAGCTTGAGTTTGGGTTATGTGAATGAGTTTAGGTGGTGGTAGTGAGCAAAAGTGGTGAATGCAATGATCTTGCTGCTGCTGTTTCAGTAGGGACGTACTCGGTGGTGGTCGCGATCTCGGTCACCTCCGCCACGACCGCCAAAGTTGTTGCGACCTCCGTTGAAGCGGTGATCTCC
>NW_016212154.1:863-1190 GCF_001687245.7 Rhagoletis zephyria
CCGACGAGGGCGGTGGCCGCCACCTCCGACTCGTACTTGGCAAACTTGAGGCGGTGACCGAGCTCGGCGAGGTACAGCAGCGAGAGGCGGTCGGCGTGCTCCGGGTCCTGGTCCACCGCTTGGAGGCGTTTTTAGAGGCAACAGAAGAAGAAGGGGAGACAAAGACCTCCACGGCAAACTTGACCACCTTGGGAGTGGCTGAGAGGCTTCGACCGCGAAAGTTGTTGTCATTCTGGCCATTGTCGAAGCACCAGCAGTACTCGCCCTCCTCCGCTGCGGCAAAGGTGTACCGTCCGCTGCTGCTGCTGCTCGGGTCATTATCGTCGG
>NW_016212154.1:1344-1827 GCF_001687245.7 Rhagoletis zephyria
ACTGGAGATGAGATGATGATGATGAGAGGAGCCACCGCCATCAAGGACTTGGAGAGGAAGAGGATGGCCATGGTGAAATTGGAGAAATAGAAACGGTCAAGAGCTTTTCAACGGCTAAATACGACGTGTCTCAAAGTTTGGCTGCCTCGTAAGCAGTAAACAAAGTGGCAGCAGCAGCGACACCTTTACCGCTTCAATGATGGGCTAGTGGGAAGAGCTCGGTGGTGTACTTGATGTGGTAATCCTCTTGGAGCATGTACCGCAGCAGGCGGACGGCGTTCATCCTGATCAGGTAGATCTTCGGCAGGGAGAGACGGGAGAGAAAGCTGGGCAGCTGGCACTCGTTCACCTGGTACAGACGCCACTTGAACTGCTCCGGGTCCTGCTGAATGCTGGCACCAAACGCTTCCTCCTCCTCGGCGACGGCCTTTGGAGGGACAATGTCCAGCAGAGTCTGAATCGGGGAGGAAAACAAAACAAAGC
>NW_016212155.1:0-1826 GCF_001687245.7 Rhagoletis zephyria
AAAAATAAGAATATTATAAATTTCTGGAAAATGGGCGTAGCCACGCCCATTTATGGTTACATGTGTATGGCTTGGTAACCGCTGCACCAATTTCTTCCAAACTTGGCACAGTTGTTGGCCCTGGTACAGCATAAAAACCCGCCGAAACTTTTTAAAATCGGACAATAACCACGCCCACATCCCATATAACGGTAATTTAGAGAAATACAAAATCTTCGATAAATCATTAAATATTGAAGCTAATTTATTCAAAATTGATGCTTGCAACAATTCTTTACCAAGAAATACGTTTATGGTAAAATTTTGGAAAATGGGCGTGGCACCGCCCACTTATGATCACATATAAGTATATCGGTAACCNTACTTGTTTTTTATTCAGTCCATTAAAATTTACCATTTTTGGAAATTTTGATTTAAAAAATTGTTTTTTTGGCATGCCGCAGGGACACCCTGTATTTAATTTTATTCCACAATTTTTATTCCTGTAGTTCTCTACTATCTATGCGGAAATAAAAAGCGTCAAACCAACATTTTATTTCAAAGAATGTATTTTTGACATTTGGGTTAAAATTTCTCAACTGGACCTCGGATTTCAGTAAAGTTCGAATTTTTGCGTGAAATTTTATGGGTAGAGAGATTTATAGATGTGAAAGGGATTCTGAGAATTTTGTGAAAAATTTAAATTTTTAATGTTTTTAAAACCAATTATACTTTTAAGCAATCTTTTTTTCAAAACTCATTTTCTCTTAAAATCTTTGACGAAAGTTGATGAAATATTCTCTGTAAGCGTAGTGAAATTAGAAGGGGGCGTGCACCTTCTATACCAACGGAATTTTTTGTACTGCATATCTCAAGAAATATTTGTGAGAGGATACTGGAACTTGGTATAGAGATATATAAAATCAATTCAATACTCATGGAGGAGGGCTGCCGCTAGTTATAAAAAATCAAATTTAACTTGAATTAAGTAAATCATTTATTCGAAAATCTTATTAACAAAATGGTGTCAAGGGGCTTAAGAAGTTTTAGTTTGAAAATATTTTGAACAGTCAAATTTAAATTAATGATTCGCAAGCTGCCTGAAAAATTAAAAATATGGGTGTCAAACGAAATATTGTAAAGAAACCTTGAAATTGAAAATTTCTTATATTATAGAAGTCTTCTACAATTGTTAAATTCAATTAATTTAAGTGAGTTTTTACAAAATGGGTATGAATCGAAATAGTTTTGAAAAGGCTGCATTCCTAAATTACATGTATCAGAGTTGCCATATATTTGAAAAATCAAATTTTACTTGAACTAAGGGTAATAGGCAATTGGAATAAGTATCGCAATATGAGTGTCAAAAAGAAGAGGTTAAATGAGGTTATAGCTGGAAAACATTTTTAACAGGTTTGTCACGTGTTTGAGAAAAGTCACATTTAATTAAATTATACACAATTTTTCGTGTAAAACGCAAAAAATTTTTGATATTTTAAGTTTAAACATGTAGAATTTTCTCTGGTATTTTAAGAGGGTTGCCAGCTCTTTTTTGTTTTGGTTTTTTAGATATTTTGCTATTTTTGGAACGTATCGAGATCTGTGGAAACTCTCCTTTTTACGGAATTTTTTGCATTTTTTTTGGAAACTTTAGGCATTTGGTAGCAACTTTCACTTTCGACGACAAATATATTTAAATTTTATTTTTTTTTGTGAATATCTAAAAAATAGCAAAAAAGTTTCAAATTTTGTGGCCCAAAATAATCTTTTTCCAAAGTACTTGTAAAATACATACATTCTCGCTTTAAACCACTTCGGTTGCAAATATTTGTTAATTGGGTTAACAT
>NW_016212156.1:0-1826 GCF_001687245.7 Rhagoletis zephyria
GGCTGTTAATTACAGGTGCAACGCACTTAAATCATACTTTTTATTGGCGTGTGCCAGAGTTTGCGCTACAAAGCAACAAGTGGCCCGCTAGGCCTAGCTTGTGTTAAAATGATTGTTGTTGTATACAAACAGAGAACTAATTCTTGGGGCACACCTACTCACACATACGTGCGTTTATTACAAGTAAACGCGTAGTTGCAGCTGTGGCAAGTGACAAGTCGCGCTGAAAATGAGACACATTTGCGAATCTGCTATGTTAGTATTTATTAGGGTGTTCGATTATTCGCCTTTTTTCGAAAAATGGCAATTTAAAAAAAGGGTATCTAATTTAAAATTAAGAAAAACCGGCATTAATCAGTTTTTTGTACTTCTCTTCTTAATCCTTATCCTTAATATTATAAATGCGAAAGTGAGTTTGTTTGTTTGTTCCGCTTTTACGCTTTAACTACCCAACCGATCATCACTTAAAATAAAGGATAGCTTTTATCTCGATTCGACTTCCTGCAGCTCCCAAACAAACGGAATTTTTCACACTGCATACATCTGGAAGTGTTGGTGTAGAATTATTCTGAGAAGATAATGAAAATGGTTTAAGAGAATTGTGGTTTGAAAATATTTTGAAGAGGGTTGCCACTTGTATAAAAAGTTAATTTCAAACTATTTTATAATCGAAATGAATTATTACAATGTGGCTATTAATCGAAATGGTGTTGAAAACGCTTATTTTTTAAACTACATGTAGGTGGGTTGCCATCTGATCAAAAAGTCAAATCCAACTTGAATTAAAACATATATCACAATATCCCCTGAAAGCGGCGAAAGAGGCCTAAGAAGGTTGTAGTTTGAAATTATTTTGAAGAGGGTTGCCATCTATTTGAAAAGTCGAATTAAATTAAGTTATAGACAGGTGCAAGTTTCAATCGAAAAATTGTTAAGAAATCTTTATTTTGAACTTTTAGTATTTTTTGAGGTATTTGAAGAGGGTTGCCACTAAATTATTTAATTAGTTAATAAATTATTACAACATGCGAATAAATCGGAATACGTTTGAAATCTAAAAGGAGGAGGATTGCCATATATTTGTAAAATTAAATTCAGCTTCAATTAAGGGTCAGACGAAAAAGGTTTAAGAAGTTTTAGATTGAAAATATTTCGAAAAGGGTTAAAATGCAACATGTACTCGATTCACTGTTAAAAAAAAGGTAAACGATTTTCGTCTTTCGGTTTGCCTTTAATTTTTTAAAGAAATTTTCTGAAGGGAGACTTTGCCACATAAAAAATGAATAAAAATTATCTATTTCTCTTTTCAATAAAATAAATATCTAGAATCTTTAGATTCTGATATATAAATAAACTATATTTATTCTAAGTTGTAAAAATCCGGTTTATTCGGTATTAGGATTAAAAAAAAACCCGCTTACCATTTAAAAAGAAAGCCGATTGAAACCGGCTTAAAAAAACCGAGTCAAGCACCCTAGTATGTACATATTTATCTCTGCAACCAATGTGCGTCAGTCATTCAGCTATTTCAGTTACTTCAACTTCAAATATTCGCGAAAGATTTTCGTATACCGTTGCACACGCATTGCTCGCTAATCACACAACAACTGCAAAAGAGTCAAGTGTTACCTCTTGCCATTGCCACATGCAGCTGCCGCATGCAATCGCAGTTATGTTTGTTAGATAAGTGGCTGCGAAAAGAAAATCATCAAAAATAAAAATAAAAAATTGTAGGTAATATCAAAATCGTAAATACCGCCATCACCAACAAACAGCAGTGCTGTTGCAGCCAAAAACGTAGGGGAACTCCATAAAAGCCACATCCG
>NW_016212157.1:0-1826 GCF_001687245.7 Rhagoletis zephyria
GATAAGAAAATACATTCATCTTATTTTGGACTTCTCTTCGTATTTTGATGTTTTATTTTTTTACTTTTTCTCCATTTTGCGCCTCGTTAGGTAGCTGTGGTTAAAGCAAAGTGAACGTTAGTGCAAGCAAGGTCCCTGGGTGCTATCTTAAATAGAAGTTTGNTCGTTAGGTAGCTGTGGTTAAAGCAAAGTGAACGTTAGTGCAAGCAAGGTCCCTGGGTGCTATCTTAAATAGAAGTTTGAAAGCAAAAGTCAATAAACATCGCATTTCTCGTAGATAACATGTAACAAAATTTTGCTAATTTGTAACCAAATTGAAATGTACACTGAAAGGAACATATTTGCACCTATGTATAAGAGTTACTCTTTTTGAAAATCTTATAAAATGTCAGGATCAAACTTATTTGAATTTAGGAGGATTGTGATCTATTTTTGGTAGAAATGCTAATACTTCCAAAGAGTTATACATTAAATAGATTCGGCATGAAGGTCCTGCATTTTAACCTTATCAATGCAAAATGATTATTGAAATACACCGCATTAGAGATGCAAATCGGTATATATGAACCGCAAAGTGATGGAAAAGTTTGTACAATCGTACCTTTATTTAGCTTGAAAGTGCATTCGATACAAACTCGCCATTTTAGGTACATTTTGAACTAGACAAAATTAGTTTTCAGGAAATCAGTTCTTATTTTTATTAACATTTCAACGCATTTTTTTGGTGTGGGTAACTTGTCCTCCCTCCTTTGTGGATAGGCATACAAATGGTACGAAATGGTGATCAAAGTAACGTAACTGTAGTTGAATACGGCAGAAATACAGATAATTAGGGAGTGTATAAGGTGTTGTATACTGTTGTACTGTTGTATGTCATAAACTTTAAACGGCTAAAACTATATTTAAGGAATTCGCAAGCTAACATAAAAGTTTTATTATGAAATTTCCTACCGATAAAAAATAGTTGGTGGTGATTTTAAGTCCTCTAAACATATATTTAGCCGTTAAAAACTTTACGACATACGACAATACGACTTTTACGATACCTTGTGAACCACTCAAATATTTCTTTTTAAACGTTAGATCGAAGAACTCGGAGGAAAGCGATTCACCTTCTCGAAAACATAATTTTGTCTCGAACTGCTGGAAGAGATTCTTTTTATAGCGAAATTTGTGTAATGTGTGTCCTCAAGTTGATATAGTATCGCCGTGAAAGGTTATCCTCTTATGTTCATTAATATAAACTTACAAAAATACATATTTACTTTTTAGGTACATTTATCTACCTTTAGGTAAAATTTTTCCGCAGAATGGNAGAATATCCTTCCAATTAGTTCGTGAGCGCCCTTTTCTTGGTCAATTCATGGGTGGTGAATCGTAGTATCTTTTCACTAGAGCTTCATCATCCATGCGTACTATATGCTCAAGCCTGCGCAGTTGTTGTAAAATCATTTCGAGCGGATCTGAAGGTTGTACTCGACGCCACACTGCATAGCCATATTAATTTTGCGGGGATCCCAAATTTAGCCATGGCGTTGTGAAGGCAGCTTCTCATCGTGCTATCAAAGTGGGCTATAAAATCGACAAAAATATTGTCTTCGCCGATTTGCACATTTAGTGTGCTGTTAAAATTTTTTTAATGGTGGACTGACCCAGTCTGAAGCCACGATTGAAATTTTTTTTAACTGTGCGTGTTTTGCAAGTTTGCATGACAATCTGTTTTCTATCAATTTCTCTTTTGCTGTAAAGATACATTTTTCTCTAGGTGTCTTTATACTTATATATTTTACTCAGAAACCTCTGTGGTCATTTTGACATTAAGCATT
>NW_016212158.1:0-1826 GCF_001687245.7 Rhagoletis zephyria
CGATCCTATTCTTGCGGGTCTTTTCCAAGATTTGGCGTATTGTGAATACTTGATCTAGGTGGATTTTCCAGGCCTAAGGTCACACTGATAAGGTCCAATCAATACGTTGACATCTCAAGCTCTTCGCACTCACGTACTTCGGCCTCTCTCTTCTTATTGCGGCAAATACGTCTCACTTCCTTCTTCAGTTCCCTATAACGGTCCCACATGGCTCGCGTTGCACCCGATCGCAGNGAGAACCATTTTGAAATATGAGTGTTTCACTATTTAAAAAGTAATTTACGCAACCTCACATACGCGGTTTTGCGTTTTATTGATACGCGGTTTTGTACTTTAAAAGACGATATGTATGTATGTTATATTTCACTATACGAAAATACGTAAAAATGGTTTTCTTAAACTTGCTTTCATTTAATCCACGTCGAACTGAGGCAGGGATAAAGTTCAGGAAACGAATGGCATTGACAATGAATAGTCTTGCTGAGGTTAGACGTAATTATAAGAAGGTACTATCAAGTCCTTTATTCGAGTGCTCTCTTATTCCCCTTTTTGGGTGATCTCCCTTCAAGTTTTATTGGGGGAAAAGAAAAGCATCTCCTAATATTAAAATTATGCTGAAGTATAACATTAACAATTGCTGTAAATATGCAAATATGTATACATTTAAGATATACATAGTTGAATGTCAATGTAACTCTGTACTTAATTTCTTAGTGGATCGCATGGAACAAGGATTAACGTCGTTATTTGAAAAAATGAATATCAGTACGACAGATGCATTGTTCGGATTTCACCTGCCCCCTTTCGTTACCGTAAAACACTTGCATATGCATGGAATAGCGCCTCGTTCTACGATGTCCTTTTTACATAGGATGATGTTCAAGCCAGGATCAGCGTGGTTCAAAACGGTATAAATTAACATTAATCTTCTTTCCAAAAATCAATACAGTATATTTATCATCAGGTTGACGAAGCACGTTGTTATCTGCAAGAAAAAGCATAAGGGTTGCTGCTGTTTTTGCAACAGCATAACCGATTTCCAGAAATAAAAATGAGTCGTGGGAGCGGGCATAATATACATATTATCCGGGTTGCTTATATTTAACTGTAACGATAATTACTGTAGCATATATCTTGTTATTGTTTATATCTTATGTACACCTGTGTTCAACTAATTAGCAATTAATTTCAAAATGATAAAAATAAAAATTTAAAAACATCAACGGTAATTTTTAACGATTTGAGCCTTGCACTTTCTTAGACTACAATTGAATGGGCTACAGAACTGCATACCCGAAAACTTTCTAAATACTCTGATTAAAAATTTGGAAATTTGTATGACAATCTTTTGAAGTTTAATTAAGTTTTTCTGAAATTTCTGCAAGTTTTGAAACTTTTATTATTGCGGTCTCTGTTACGGATTGAGTTATATTTTAAATGAAAATTATTAAAAATAAACATAATTGACAAACAATATCATTTTGAATTCCGTTGCTAATTAGTTGAACGCAGGTGTATGTATATTAGGGTGGTCCTTAAAAAATCAAACAAACGATTTTTCTTCAGTCTCACCCCTCAATCGGTAATACCACGGCCACAGATATCACATATACATTTTGGTCACGAGTGGAGACGGTTAGGGCGTGTCGCACAGGGGTGAAATGCCAGATGCCTCTGTGGACTCAAAAATTAAAAATTTTATATATTTTTTTTTCATTTAATACCCAAAATCGATACTACTAAAATAGAGTAGATCACGAGGAGAACGAAAAATGATACTGAAGATGGCACAGCGCCGAAACCGGTTTGTCTCCAAACCAAATTTG
>NW_016212159.1:0-1826 GCF_001687245.7 Rhagoletis zephyria
TTAGCGCTTTCGTAGGAGTGGTCAGGAGCGCCTCGCTGATTCCAACGAGACCGCCTTTTGCACGCGCTCTAGCTTCCTAACATGAGTAGTATTTTCCTGTTAACTTCACCAGACAATGGCTCCATATAACGTTATTGGTTTAATAATGGTTTCATATAGCCGGTGCATTACTTTTGGAGAGAGGCCCGATCTCTTCCCCATGGCATTCTTGCAGCAGTAGAGAGTCACCGATGCCTTCTTTACCCGTTCCTCAATAATTGACAAATTTCCATCACACCTTCCCGTCCAGGATCNATTATAAAGTTTTAGCCATTTCGAAACAAACATTACGCAAATCTATAGCCATTTGTTGGTATTGATGAATTTCTTCATCAATAATACGCACACAAAGAGATTGGAATTCTTTCTAGCTTCATAAGAAGACCAGAGATGTACGAACAGACCTAGCTTTCAGTGTTGACGGCTATTTACGCAACTGTTTCTTAGCTTAATGGCAAGCATTCACTCCAGCGAACTCTTACTAAACCTCAGTCTTCATTTACCTGCCAACTATATCGTTTTTCAGGCGCACCTAACCACAATTAAGGAGACCGCCTTATGGCCCTTAGCCTTCGCTCTTTCGGAGCGACCCATTCTCGACAGCCAGGATGCCAGTAAATCTTTAAAGTCTTACGAAATAACATCCAAGCGTGCAGAGTGGTTCTCAACCGGTTGGCACAGAAATGCCCTTTAGTCGTGGTAAGGCTAGGAAAATCTCAAGTTTTGAAGGGCAAAAAAAAAACGCTGAAACATGTAAGCTTAATATTGGATGGTAAATTATTAATCTGTAAACCGTTTTTTTCAGATCAGATCATTTTCCCAAGATATTTTCATATTTTATGAAAAAACGTTCAAAATTTAACAAGAAAAAAATTAAATAAATATCACATGTTTTGTATTTTTTTTTATTGTTATTAAAGCCTGTTCCTTTGCCATAAGATCCGTGGATAAATAAACAAGTTGTAAACGGTCAACTGAAAGTGCATGAAAATGTTACTCGTACGCCATATCGTATATGGCCATACTCGTACAAGGCGTTGAGCACAATTTTCCATGTCAGAGTTTGAATTTTTTTATTCGCTATAACATAAAACTAAATCATCTTGGGAAAATGACTTGATCTCGAAAACGGTGAACAGATCCGTAATCTACAACCCAGAACCCGGCGTTTTTTTTTGACATTTTAGCGTCCCTGCAGTTTTATCTACATACATCTGTAGGCCTCATGTTGGTAATGATGTAATGCTTTCATGTCCGTTGCACTGTTTTGTCTACAAAAAAAAAAAAATATCACAATGTCAACACTTTACTTACAATTGGCTTCACTTCATTTCTGACGCGTATAATTTGTTTAAAATCCTTGCCCCAGAAACATATCCGCTCAAGCCAAAGTCTATACGGATCTTTATGACAAGCAGGGTCTACTGCACTTGTCTATCACAAAGTAGTAAAGAAGAGTTTGTTTTACATATTTTCGCTCTGTTTTGCCTATGCAAGAAGTTATACTATCATTTGTTTTAAGTAGTTGGCTACGATGCCTACAATGCCACCCAAAATAATTTTTGTTGAAATATGTACACACATACATATCTTTTGACATTGCCTCTAGAATGTTGTGTTTGCTGGCTGCCAACAGAAGATAGATTTCTTAACTTCTTTCTTATCATAGTTTTAGTTACTTGCATTCGCATAAAATAAAGGGCGCTGTACCTGCAGTTGCATCGCCTACAGCTATGTATGTTGCATTACTTTTTGTGTTTTTTTTTGTTTTTTTTTTATGAAGCCTT
>NW_016212160.1:0-1826 GCF_001687245.7 Rhagoletis zephyria
GGATTTCACAATATTTATTAATTGTAGTAAAATCTTAAGCCTAACATTTTTTTTATGTAAAATAATGGCTAAAAAGGCGAAACGGTTCTACGCCCATAAGTGTCAAAGTCAATTGAACAAATTTTTATAATCATCCCTGTTTGAAATTTTTCATGCCCTCACATTCTGCTGCATTTATAACCAAACAACCGGCAACATCTTCGATGCCACTTTCAATCGAGCGATGGTTCAGTTTGGCCAAGTCTTCGCAAAACTTTCAAAAATTGTAACATCAGGTACAGCACGCAAAATCTTTTAACATTAAACGAGCAATTCTTGTATATAAATATACAGTTGTGGTCAGCTAATTAAGTCAAGTGACATTTTGAATCGCATATGTATTTATTTTTTGTTTAGAAAGTAAAGGTACAATATTACTATTCATGGGTATCTCTATATACTAAGTGTTTTATCTTAGGATATTAGTGTAAGGTTGCCACTTATTTTCGATTCTATACAATTTAACTTAAACATCGCAACATGTATATTAAATGAAAGGTATTGGTAACATCTTTGGTACGAAAATCTTTGCGATCAGGGTTGCCACCCTTCTATGTATTAAAAATATTTATTTTGTTAAATTTAGTCAGCATTTTTTTGCATGCATACACAGTACATATACGCTCAAGACATTTACTATTTATTCCAGCGTATTTATAAATAGCCGTGTCACCCAAATTTTAAGTTAAGTAAATTTATTTACGTCTTAGATATAATTTATTTGAAAAATGTTTTGTGTTTTTTTTTAAGCTATCCAAATGACCAGCATTTGAAACCCAAACATTGAAAACTTTAAAAAGTATATGCACTCCTAGCTAAGCTCGGTCAACCTGGTACTAATTTCATTTAATTATGACGACAAGGCAACCGTATACATTTTGCGACCAATTTTTTCCAACAGAACTGCAGCTCCCCCTTTAGTACCTGTATTACTCGCAGTTGTAGTCAAGGAAAGGACATACCTTGAACTTGGTTCAGAAGATTCCACAATATTACCAATATTTTCACCAGAGCGAGCGGGCTAAACGATCCAATTGTGTTTAAATGTAAACGAAGTAAATTCCGGATGAAAGAAATCTAAATAAGCCTGAAATTAAATTACATTGTCAGAAAATGTATTTGTAATTTCCTTTGATTTGTTCACATGTTTTTCTCGAATGTGCGCGTTGCATACTCGACCTGCTGATAATTACAACCAGACTTGAAACAATTTTCGCTTCTATTAAACGCTAACCGATTGACTTTAAATTTTTACGATAAATCTTTCAAATAAAAAGGAAAAAATATTCGGTCGCCGCTCAACAAAAAACTAATTTTTAAATTTGCCCATACAAACTAAAANTCTACTCAATCTTTTGCTTGAACTTGGCTCCCACGTTGCTTGCTTTTGTTGAAAACTTTCAAAGTGCATCAGTCAAAACTTTTTAAATTTAACGCTTCGTTGCCACAATAAAAAAAATATCCACGCATACGCAATTGATGGCATTTGTAATTGGGTGAGAGAATGTTGGATGGCGGTATGATAAGGCGTCAGAAAACTTTTATTTATTTTACGCACTTACGTAAGTGTGTATTTACATACTACATATGTATGTATATATATGATGCCTTTTGACGATGATGCCATAACAGGAACCAAGCCCTTGCCCTAGGTATTCAAGATTTCACTCCAGATTTTACCCGGGATAGATAGCTCCTACCTTAATGTGGCCCTTTACCAGCCGGTATATCTGCACGCGGGGGGGTTCCAGGGTTCTCCAACCAAACAAAAAACAAAATTACATTTT
>NW_016212161.1:0-1826 GCF_001687245.7 Rhagoletis zephyria
ATGCCGCACAACTGGAGAATTTCAAGAACGGATATAACACTTTCCTTAGGTTATTTAAAACGGCAAATGACCACGAAACCTTAATCTTAGCAGACAAATGTGCCAATGAAAATCGTAAACGTGAATTGTTGGTGAAAATATTAGACCAAAAAGGTTCAATAAAATATATAAAAATTTTGGGCGGGACGAAGTTCGCCTGGTCTGCTAGTAGTTTTTAAAGTCGCACCAGCAGCTGGTACAATCACACCACAAGAACATACACGGCCAATCGACTTGATGTGCCATTTAACAAAATCAGGGCCGGTTGTTCAATGTCTGATTAGCACTAATCGGAGGTAGAAGCTCTGGTTAAATACAACGACTACTTTATTGATCACATGTTATGATGTTTAACCGGCAAGTAGTGATAACCAGACATTGAGTTACCGGCCCTAAGCGTATTAAGGGCCGTAAGCTTTTCTAGAGTTAAATCGTTAATAGATAGGTAAACAGCCCTAACACTTTTATAGTATGTATGTATAAAAACGTAAGGAACATACAATACATATATGTATATATATCAGTCTATCTTAGTTTAAAAATTAATCTCTTACATATGTAAATGAAAAAAAGAAATGATGATCAAATTAAGCATATACAACATTTTCTTGACAAGTATGAATAAATTCTCCAAAGGGCTAAAAAAAGGGCTAGGGGCAATTTTAAATTTATGTGGCCAAAAAAACTATGTGGTAGCTAAATCTAGCCACCAAAGGGCTAAAACGGGAACACTGGTGAAGAGGGAGGCTTTGCTAAAGAGAATGTAGATAACGCTAGCGCTCGGAGTTCCCTTAAAAAATATAACTCCTCAGAGCGAGAGAGCACTTTGATCGCTTTACGCGCTCTGTCTTTTTAAACTTGCAAGTGTGTAATTACATTCTTTTAGTAAAGAGAACACAAGTAAATATTTTATTTTTATTTTTGCCACTCCAAACTTAGTTTTGGAAGTCACCAGCGATGCAAATTTACATCGTTAGATCTAGTCTTCAAATTTTTTGATGAGCTTTGGGAATATGTTAGAAATGTAGCATCTGGGGGTCCACCGAAACCAGTAAGGTTTTGAAAGGGGTCTACGGAGAAAAAAGTTTGGCAACCTCTGATCTAGGTTAATGAATTCAAAAATTAATTAGAAGAAAATCGTTTTCTGAACGCGCGGATTTTATTTTCACCTAACTAATTTTACATTTAAGGAGAGAAGGAAGTAAAACTTTTCAGACACATTTTTCGAAAAAAATATTCGTAACCCGAGTTTTTATGGGCAATTCAAATATCTGAAAGCAGTTAACAGTTTGTAAAGTATTTTTTGTTAATTGTCTATATAAGTATGTGTAATAATGTTGGTTGATCGAAATAATTGAAAGAAGATCTTTTCCGGGTAACGCATATATCAACACTGATTTATTCAACTCATTTAATAAAGGCATAAGGGTTAGTGTAGTGTAAGTAATATAGTGAGAAGATGCTAGTATAGAAATACTAAGCAGAGCATGAGAAATCCACCACATTAAGGTACACTACACCTCCCCTCTCTGAACAGAATGATCTAACATTTAGAGCATTCTCTTATATACTAATTATTTTAGTTTACACAGTATATGGTTTAAAATATATTATCATTACAACAAAGTATTATATATAAAATTAAAAAATTGCAAATTAAATGATTGTATGTTACATTTACGCTTACTATTGTTAACCTGAAAAAAAAGTTTACTTTGTTTTAATAAATACAAATCTAAAGTTAATATATGCATTTTTAAAGTACATACATACAAAAACTTTATAAT
>NW_016212162.1:0-1826 GCF_001687245.7 Rhagoletis zephyria
CAGCGACGACTATGATATGATAAGTAAGCGGTGAAACGGGTGTGAAAGGCGAATTGTTGGCGAATTATAATCACATTACGTGTACAACAACTGTTGATGCAGATTATGCCGGCAAAGATGATGATGATGAGCATCAAAAAAAAAAACATTATCACACAATGAATTAGTCAACTAGGGGAACTAAACAACACACACACACAAAGCATAGGGCAACAACGAGCATAGAGCAGAAAGATTCAATGTAGGGGGCCCAATGGGAAAATGGAGAAATATGTGAGGGCATGCATGCACACTTGTCGTCGTTACCAGTTTGTGTATTTCTTGAGTTAAAAAAAAAAAAAACAACATCACTTCTATGCCGGTTGCTGTGTCAAATATCAAATGCAATTGAAACTGCAGATTTCCATTTCGAGAAAAGCAACGACGGGCTGCAATGGCAGCGGAAAAATAAGATCTTGGCTGCTGGAATGAAAACAGATGCCGTTGTTAAAAGCAAAAGTGATGGTGATGGCATCTTATTACCGCACACTCAGCACAATACACTGACAAACAGACAGACTGACAGGCAAACAATATGGCTTGGAGTTTCGAGTTCATGTAGTGGAGTAGACTTTACGGGAAGGCAGGGGGAGTCGATCGTTGCACTGCACGAACGCATTGTAGCTGCAGACAACAATGGCCTCAGAAATGTGCTACAGTGGTGTATTTTACTGGTAATTTATAAAAGGGTATTTATTTATATAGTGGGCGATGACAGTTTACGAACGATCAGACATGCTACATGCATACTCGTATACATATATAGAAGCAAAAACAAGTTTTGGCTATTTTCATTACTTTTGTTTATTATTTTTTTTGGTCAAAGTATAGCTCACCATCTAACAAAGACTATGTAAGTCAAAATTTCAAATTTTTTATATTTATAAAAATTTGACAAATTTCAAAAAATGTTCACCAAAACTTCAAACTTTTTATTCAGAATTAAAAAAAAAATGTAGCTTTGTAGCCCATTAAATTTAGTATAATAGAGTGTAAGTTTGAAGCAGCTGGGACCTACCGTTGACTTTTAGGAATTTTTTTTTTTTTTTTACTGATGGTGTTGTGCATTTTCGTCCATAAAAGAATATTGTCGAACAAATTTTGGTTGGAATAAAATGAGTGACACCAGCGACACCGTCAGAAAAAAATGCCAAAAATCAACGGCAAGCCTTTATTATACAAGAATTAAATAGGCTACAAAACTACATGAGTATGTACTAAAATTTTTTCTAAAGATTCTGATTAAAATTAAAAAGCTATAAAATTTACGTTGAGCGATTGCATATGTTTTTTATTTTCGTAATATTTTTAATCAAGCGGTTTTGGTTCATGGCCTACCGTACACCGTCAAGGTAACGCCGAGCGCATTTACCTCTCTACTTGTCGGTGTGTGTTAAGAGTTTGTGCCGCCAGTCGCGTCTGCGCAGATCCACATACATAATACATACATATACGCAACGAACAAAGAGCAGTCATACACTTAAAATCAGCTGTTCATTACTCCAATACTCAACGAAATAGGAATCATTGATTAGCTCGGGAGTTGAATTAATATTTTCTTCTCTTTATAAATTAAAATTTTTCGCTTTTACTTTTACTTGTCTTTTATTTTGATAAACTGTAAAGACTGCAATTTTTCCACTAAAATCGATATGCTCACAGCATCTAAACAATACCAACAAGACAGAAGATGAAACACAGAGTTGAGCATGCGATTTGGCCACCGAGAAGGCCAGAAGTCGGTGTTAGCAATTAGACGCTACCGCCACAGCGATAGGGGTATGTAT
>NW_016212163.1:0-1826 GCF_001687245.7 Rhagoletis zephyria
GAGGTTAAGTTACTGACAACACCTTGTTATTATTATACCATGAGTTTAGTCCTTCTTTGTTCCATATTGAATAAGCTTGTTTGTTCGATTTTATTAAAACATGTATATATGTTTGTACGTATGGTACTGAATATTTACTTGGTATTTCCGGATTTATTGGATATAGGAAAATAAATATATGCACTTATGTAAGTTTTAATTTTGAGGGTGCATAACTTGGCGGGTGCATATGTGCCCTTCTCCGCAAAAACCAGTTTTATGTTTTCCAAACCAAAATTTTAAAAAGCGCAATAAAACCATAATGGCTTAATTTCCATTTCTACACTGAGAAAAAGGATTAGTTTCGACAGCTAAAGATATTTAGTTCCCGAATGTCGACAATATTTGGGAACTGGNTTAATTTTGAGGGTGCATAACTTGGCGGGTGCATATGTGCCCTTCTCCGCAAAAACCAGTTTTATGTTTTCCAAACCAAAATTTTAAAAAGCGCAATAAAACCATAATGGCTTAATTTCCATTTCTACACTGAGAAAAAGGATTAGTTTCGACAGCTAAAGATATTTAGTTCCCGAATGTCGACAATATTTGGGAACTGGGACCAAGGATTGGGAATTATTACCATGGGTTGGTAATTATAACTAAATATATTTAAGCTTCTAATATTCATCTAGGTTGTACCAAATCGTTAATTTTAGTTGAAGGGTGTGGTAAATACAAATAAATATTTTTTTGAAGCATATTTCTACAAATTCCATTCAACTTAACGTATGGTTCATAAAAGGATGTCACTAAGCTCTGCTAATACAGATAAGCTTTCATTCAACACATGGTCATAGTTACCAAATCTTAGTTGAGGCAACCACGATTTGGTTTGAGAGCGGAACATATTCATACTTGTGAGCCACCCCCAAATAATGCTCAGCGCTCTCTCAGCACATGTGTGTTTCACATACGAAGAGCGCCAGCTAAGCAATGCACACAGTCCCACTTATTGACAGTGTTGCCGCGAATCATTTTTAGTGGTAGCGAAATTCCTTTTAAAAAAGGGCTAAAAAAGAGCTAAAAAAAGTTGTGGCTAAAAATGGTAGCTAAAATTTTTTACTTACATATACATATCTAACAAGACCGATATAATAAAAGATTGCGCTGATTGATGGGAAATTCGGGAGAGTAACGTGAATATGACGTCATCCCAGGTTTGCCGGTGGAAAGAGCTGAGAGGAATCTATCAGTAAGTACATGTTTTGCATATGTGTATGTATATAAATATCACACAGGCAATATACAAAATCTCCTATGACATCATATTACTGTCAAAATTTTCAAGAGAGAGTTAGCGGTATCACAATCAGCGCCATCTTCTGCATTCGTTTTACCATGCATATCTAAGTATACACGCAAACATTTTCAATTAGTAATGGTATAGAAAAACAATGTACTCTGGAAAAAAGCAAATATTTTGTCCAACCAAAAACTTTTTGTGTAAAAGGGAAAATATACGACCCCAGCTTGCTGGCCCCATCAAATGATTGTACCATCAGGCTCGAAGCTTATAACTTACCTGCATGCTGGTACAATATTTATTTCTTTACAAATAAGGTCCAGAAATGATCGAAATAGAGCCAAAATCTCGTAATTCTTCTATCATTTTGTTAAACATTGTTTTTTTTTATTCACAACTGCAATATTGTGAACTTTGATCTTCCACAAACACTGCTTTGACTCATATAGTGCAAGAAATTTCCCCCAAAATACTTTTTACTTAGAAAAATTTGGTAATTTCACCATTCACGACACCAGCACGCTGGTACAATCATACAATTTTC
>NW_016212164.1:0-1826 GCF_001687245.7 Rhagoletis zephyria
AGTCATTTCTGCTTGAAAAGTATTAAGGCACAAAGCTCAAAAGTTTTAACTATTTTTAAGCAGTTTATTGCCGATAACTTCAAAAATCGTTCACCAAACTTTCGCTAAAATTGATGGGCTTTTAATACTGAATAGCGATTTTACATAAATAAATATGTATGTACATACGTACTCGTTGATGCCACTACGAGAGTAAACTTCAGCGAAAGCAAGTAAGCGACCTGAGAGCAATGTGAAGATTACAAAATTTTACTAGGACTATTCATACTTACTTATAGTCTCTTTTAATTGTTAAAATTTTTTTACATAGTCACTTTGGTTATCTTGGGATTAGTAAATCTATCCTTATTCGAAACTTGGTACCCTTCATTATAGCAAAATTATTCTGAAATGTGAATATTAGTTGAGGCCGGCAGAGACAACTTTATAATCACATTCGGAAATAATGCGCCTGATACAATACAATGGTGCAACATATTTATTTGCGATATTTTATTTCATGCTTTATTATCAGAGAACTAATGTTAAGAGAACTGGCATTTTACAATAAAAGCACTGAATTACTGAACAGTTTCTATCAAATTGTCACACACAGACTTTTACCCTATGTCGGTTAATATCAGATGAACCCTTTTAGCACAAAGTTATCTCTTTTTTCAAACCCACCCCTTGCACTGCCTCGTTATCACAATATCCCTTTTTTGTATGTTGTTTTCATATTTTACTATGGAAGCATTTCAGCTTTCTTATTTCGTTACACTTACTTGTGATTCTGTTTTTTATTAATTTTACTTTCAGCCGCAGTTCAAGTGGCAATCGACATTGTGTGTGAAGTGGGCATGTAAGTGCATATACATATATATGCAATTATGTGCGTGTTTGATGTTGATACTGAAAGGTAAGCTTGCTAGTTAGAATTGCATCTTAGCAACGCTCTTATAATTTGTAACTTGAAGTACTCCAAATTTTGTTTTTATTTGGGTTTAAGTATTTGCTTGTACACAACTTAGAAGGTAAGCGAAAGTTCTCGGTTCAGCGTGCTTTAAAAATGTATAATAAACCTCAAAGGCTGCCATTAAATTCTTTACGGACTTTTCCCCACTTACTTATATCGTTATCACAGGAATCTACTTAGGATGGAAGGTGAATTAAGTAGCAATATTATATAAGAGAAGGTCAGGGAAAAGAAAGAAGTGTGGGCTTGAATCGAATAGAGTTTAAAATTTTTCATATGAGAGGTTCATTTTGAAAGTGGCATAAGTCACCTTTTCAAAAAAAATTTGAATTAATGATAACACCAATTGAAATGTTGAGAACTACTGAGGTTTTGTTCGAGAGAAGTTTTAGTAATCAGCGGTATAACGAAAATGTTTATTTTGAAAAAGGCATAACCAACCAACCACGGATTTACAATACTTTATCGACCAAATATTCACCTTATAATAAGTGCGTTTGTATACACGTGTATATATTTTCTTTAATCAAAATTTGTATTTTCCTACATCAATTATTTGACACTGCCTAATTAGATTCGTTTCGCTGATTGTTTACAGTGCAAGCTGCGGGCCGATGTTCTTTCATTTGGCGCGGCTTAGAGTACAAATTGATGCTAAACTACATTTTGCCACTCTTCCCACAGACGCAAGGTAAATGCATAACCTCAACATAAAATTTTTTTTTTACTTCACCTTAGCGTAATTGAAAGACAAATAGCTTTTTTGTACTTCACACCCGTGTAATTGCCTTTTGTTTGCTAATTTAATGAGTTTACCAGAGTATACCTAAGGGCGTGCTGAAGCTTAATTTACCATTTTTATGAGAAACCT
>NW_016212165.1:0-1826 GCF_001687245.7 Rhagoletis zephyria
AAGGGTAAAATAGTATTGTGTTATTAATTCAAAAATAAAAGGTTTCATTTCACTGACGAAGTGGGAGGATCTATCCCCCGAATTCAACACCCCCGCCCCCCCTGGCTACGCCACTGGTTTCACTAATGCAAGTACACCTTTAGCTTTGTTGACTGTCACATTAATATGAAGATTAAAATTAAGCTTAGGATCCATTGTGATACCAAGGTCCACAAAATTGTATACCTGTTCCAGGTTATGGTTTCCTATTGTATAAGAAGCGGGATGAACAGCTCTTCGCGAGAAGCACATTACTTTACATTTCTTAAAATTTAGAGGCATAAGATTTACATGACACCAGTAAGCCGTGCTGTTTAAGTCTAATTGTAGCAAAGACCTTTCTTTAATTGAAACGTACGATTTACAAAGCTTTACATGATCTGCATACATTACAATTTTGGAAAATTGTATATCTGTAGAAATATCGTTTATAAAAAGCAAGAACAGAATCGGGCCTAGGTGGCTACCTTGAGGGACTCCTGAAGAAACATCAATGACGTCAAAGATAGTATTTTTAAACATTACCCTTTGTTATCTATCATAGAGGTATGAAGAGATCCAACGTAGAAAATTAGGTGGAAGACCAAGAAGACCAAGTTTATAGATGAGCAATGAGGGGCACACTTTGTCAAATGCTTCACTGAAGTCAGTATATATAACATCAACAGTTTTGCTTTCACACTTGACAGTGTAAAGCACTTCCATATCGATATATTTTTCGAACATATTATATGATCTTGTACCTTTGAAAAATTCAATAAGACATTTCATTTTAAATTTATTTTATCTAAATATTTCCAGCGTAATATATGTAAAAAAAGCTTAAGCTGTGTGTTTTAAAAGCAACATTTCAATTGGGGTGCAATTTACCCCAGTGTGTCGTTCACGTCAAATAAAACAGGTGCGTCCTCCGAAGGTTAAGAAATTTCTGCTACCTTGTGGAGTGCTGCCAGCTTTTCTTTTTATCACATCACGAAGTAGCGAACAAATGTGGCACGTTCCAGAAACAGCTAATTGGGATTTGCTAATTTTGACAATTCTTAAGTAAAAGTAAAGAACGCCTCAGAAACTTTAGATGCACATAAATTTGCTAATACTTTCACAAAAAACGCCGTTTTTTAACATTTTCGCTATTATTATTATATTTTGCAATTTAACACAATACAACCACGTTTTCTGTCAAAAAATTTATTACTGAGAAAATTTACTATTTCAGAGTTTACTTTATCCTCCCATTCGGCTTTGTTTACTTTTACTTGAGAAATTTCATCGTCGCCGGGAATGCGGAATCTTGTATTATATCATTCTTGTTACCATATAATAATAATAATCCCAACGGTTTTTACCCTCCATTCCCGCCCGTCCGCACGAGGGGTGCAGTCCGCATGACGTTCGGAACCAGTATTTTAAATTTTTGCGCCGAGTCACGATAGGCAGGAGTTTGTTAAGTGTCGAGATCTAAAACTGTTCAGCTACAGAACTAAATGCATCAGCCGTTTTTATGTCTAAATTTTTATGATTCATTTATTGAGAGAGGACAGTATCGATTCCTTAATGCTGAAAAGCGGATCTGATATATCAAACGTGCTGGAATAAGAGTTAAAATCCTGGCATAAGCAACGAAATGGGGCATGCAATTCAAAATTAGTTTTACAGGCTTTCAGAAATAGGGGACAGAAGTGTCTTGATCCCCGAGTGGGAACATTAAGGCTAACTTCGCCCAGAAGAAGCGGACTTAAAATTGAGCCTGTTACTAATTTAACTATAAAAATTGTACCAAGCATTTG
>NW_016212167.1:0-1826 GCF_001687245.7 Rhagoletis zephyria
CATATTTACATTTTTTGTTTTGCCTATCTGGATTACTGTATACTGTGGTATTTCCCATCTTATTATACATATATTTAAATAGGTTTGTTTTGTCAATTGCAACTCTAAAAGCAGCACAAACAATTCTTTTGGTAATGTGAATTACATTAAGCATCATGCCATCAGCTGTTTTTCTTACTAGCAAGTAGTTACTAGTAAAAATTTATCCAGTAAAAATCCAGTCAAACTTTCTAGTTCAGCTGTTATTTTTGCTCTCTCAATTCTCTCTCTTTTGCTGGTTTCCTGCAAGTTTTTGTGTAATAACTGGTAAAGTTAGTACTGGCTTTTGCTAATAAGCTAATAAGTGTTGAATATAGAAATTAGGAAGCCATATTCCGAGGTTTATTTAGGACCTTAAGCGGATCGTGTTACCGCTTTTCTTCGAGCATTCAAGAGCTCAACAGCCGGCTCAAATAGAAAAAAGTAGAACGCATTTCTAAGTTCAATAAATTTTTCTTGACCATTTTTTTATTCGTCGAGCTAAAGAAATGTTTATAAATAATAACATAATAACAGATTTGGTTTTTATTGTAATCAGGGTTGTCGCTAAAAAACTTTCTTTCCTACCGAGAGCGGGATCAAAAACCTACCAAAATGGCTTCTTTCCTCCCATTTCTTTTAATCAAGAAAACGGCGTTTATACTTAAAATAAGGTATCCAGTTAATAAAAAGATCAAAATATACATACAGCGCACACCAAAAAGTGGTGTGTGCGTTTAACCACATACACTTACCGACATGTATTTCGACCCACTGAATCCGAATCTGAGATCCGTTCGACTTCTAAACCCTCAAAATTTCGAGTAAATTGCGAAAAACCGAAAATGTGGCAAACAATTCACAGTTTATAGTTTTAATAAAGCCTTCGGAGTAAATGACGCGAAAGATCGTAGCGGAAAATAAAATTCCGTCATAGATTTTTTTATCGCTCATTTGCATACTTACATATATTATGAAGTATTTACATATACATATTGCTAACTAACCTACCAAAATTTTAAGCGTCCCACCATCCTACCAACGAGAAAAAAACCTACCAATTTTGGTAGGAAAAGTCCAAAACGGCAACCCTGTTCGTAACTTCAATTGAATTTCTGCTTGTATGAGTAGCCAAAGCACACCATCTATTTTCTTTTCGCTCACGATCAACCTATGCCGGTATTCAGAGAAAAAATATGACGTATAGAAACTAGAAGATTTTCTCTATGAAAAGTTTCAAGGCTAATAGATGAAAACAAAAAAAAAACAATTCATGAAAATCTCTTATTGATTTTATATGAAAATTGTTATAGAGTTTACCGAGTGAAAGATCTGAAATTTTAAGAAAAATAAATTCTTCTTTTTCTTATTTGGCGCTGTAACCGCCTGAGCGCTTTTGACCGAGTTCAACAAAGCACGCCAAACGTTCCTCTTTTGTGCCAACTGACGCCAATTGCAAATACCAAATGAAGCTGAGTCCTTCTACACTTGGTCTTTCCATCGCAGCGGGGTCTTTCCAGAGAGTCTCAGCCACTCTCATTTTGCAAAAATCTTAGTTCCGGGTGTGCATTTCATCCATTGACTTAAGGAACCTTTCGGATTAAAATTTCTTAGCCTGATGAAAGCATCGTTGCTTAAATACATATCAATACTTACGTACGCTTACAGTTAAACATTCCCGTCTTACATTAAGAAATAAGAATTACCTGCAAAGCATGTTTCTCAAACTGCCAAGCACCATACTGGCCTACGGAGTGTTTACTAATTAGCCGTCACACTGTCGGGAGCTGTGCTCAAAAATTTTGAGC
>NW_016212168.1:0-1826 GCF_001687245.7 Rhagoletis zephyria
TACTTTCGCCTCGTCACTTCAACTACAATGGCTGCGTAGTGCAAAGATTTTAACAAAAATTGTCCAAATGTGAGTCAAAAGTGAAGAGACTAAGTGAGCTAACTAAAGTAATAAAAGAGCAATTAAAATTGCAGCACTGTGCACCGTACTGCATTGTGTGGTCAGTGGACTTATAGGCGTTGCGCCCTCCTAATAGCCGTCCACAGCAGAAGATGCTGCGGCTGAGGTTGCCCACCCGACGACCACAACTGATTTGAAAAACGTTTTTTAGAGCAAAAAGCACATTAGTGCAGAGACCGCATCTGAAAATGCATCAGAAGAGCATTAATTGGTTGGGCACATTTTTCATGCTCCCGTTGACACTTGGCTGGGTGAATAAATCGTCACCGTAAACGCGCTAAAACGTGGTCATGAATAAATTACCAAAGTCAGGCCCTAGTTTTCTCAGGGCTAAGCGGCCTAGTCGACCCATTGGACACACATACTCGCATGCCTGAGAAGCAAAAACTCGTGCTTACCCTCAAAAGTAACCGCGCGGGTAAAACAAATAAATCAACAAAGCAAGCTGCCTTTCTTCGTCAAGATTCACTGCAGTGGCTCGCACTCTATTAATGCATTCATTCATTTATAAATTAACTTACAGCCAAAAGAGTGAAAGCACAAAGAGGAAGAAAGAGTGATGTGCACGTAACAATTAGCAAAATAGGCAGTGAAGGCAGTTGGAAGCAGGCAAAGGCTGGTGAAACTGACGCTGGCGTTGGCACTAGCGCTGGAGCACCCAGAATTAGCCACATTTAAATAAATGAATGAATGAAAGGACAGGGCACGTCACCGCACGCGCAGTCAGCAGCAAACATCATCAATAAAGTGAGCCGCCATTAGTGTCGGACTGAATGANGGAAGCAGGCAAAGGCTGGTGAAACTGACGCTGGCGTTGGCACTAGCGCTGGAGCACCCAGAATTAGCCACATTTAAATAAATGAATGAATGAAAGGACAGGGCACGTCACCGCACGCGCAGTCAGCAGCAAACATCATCAATAAAGTGAGCCGCCATTAGTGTCGGACTGAATGAGAAATGAAACTCATTCGGGTACTAAAACTTTACTGCTCCGACTGTGTGCACAAGTCAAGTAATCAAATGCATCCAAGCTAAAGCATTTGATTAAAGTACACTAGTGGCTAATTGAGAAGGTAACGAAGAGATGATTGACGATAGTCAGTGATGGAAAAGGGCTGCACTACTACTCTAGCCTGCCAGTTGCACTCTAATGTCCTCCTCATCATTATCACTACTTATCAAAGTTCTAAATTAAATTAAAAGTGCAAATGCAAAAAAAAAGTTAATTTTGCATCACTAGATTAAATTTGCAAATCAGTGCATGTAGTACGAAACGCAAAAACAGCCCAAAGTTTGGACAAAGTTTAAAGTGGATAGGCAAATTACGCTGGACATGGCCTNTGGAAAAGGGCTGCACTACTACTCTAGCCTGCCAGTTGCACTCTAATGTCCTCCTCATCATTATCACTACTTATCAAAGTTCTAAATTAAATTAAAAGTGCAAATGCAAAAAAAAGTTAATTTTGCATCACTAGATTAAATTTGCAAATCAGTGCATGTAGTACGAAACGCAAAAACAGCCCAAAGTTTGGACAAAGTTTAAAGTGGATAGGCAAATTACGCTGGACATGGCCTTTCACTACTTCAGCTACTTGCTGTGTGTCCAGTTTTCAGTCCTTTGCCCTCATAAATAGTGACGATTAATTAAATTAAATTGCCCACTGATAATGTGCTTTAATTGGCGGGCAGTGACCGTAGACGAGCCC
>NW_016212170.1:0-1826 GCF_001687245.7 Rhagoletis zephyria
CACTGTGATTTTATGCAAATGCAATATGGGTATGTCGAATGCGTGAGGAAACAAAAAAACAAGAAGAATCGTACATATAAAAAAAATAATAAAAATAAAACTATACCAAAAATGCATGAAATGGTAAAGAAAAAATTCACTGAAAAAGGATTCTACACCGCCGCCGCAGACCAATGCCGAAAAGATGTAATGTATGGTGCGTAGTACAGAACTTGTGGTGGATATGTGTTATGTCGTCAACTCATTTGCAAGCGACATTTAATTAAGAAATTAACTTGGAAAATTTATGCACAACACACAGAGCGAGTGAACTACAGAAGAAGCGCGATGAAGCGAGTTTCAGAATACTCCATCGTCGAAATGGCGGAGCGCGGGCGGGCGGAGAACGCTTGCGACGAAAAAATTACTCAAATTACCTGTACGAAAAATGGGTGCCGGTTTATTACGGGTATTGAGTACGATGAAAAAAAAAAATTAAATAAAATTCCGAAGAAAGCATCGCCAACCGCAAATTCAAGCTCATCGGCATTCACACATCGTTTTTTTTTTTATCTTCATCTTATGTTATAAAATCATAAAATGTTTTTGGAAGGTTTATGAGGACAGTTTAAAAATAGCGCAATCGAATATGTGAAGGCGTCTCGGTGGCGAAAACGTTTTTTTTTTTCTCTTTTTTGTAAATTTCTTGCTAAGCAAAAAATTTGTAAGTCGACACTTTTGCGCTACGGCACAGGCAGCAGCTACACAATTTCGTTGTGTTCAGGGGAAAGGAATAAAGCAGATTTGTGAAAAAAAATATGTGTGAAAAGGATTCCCTTAATTTTTTTGGCATGCGTTGCCTGCTACTATGTGTGCCATTTAACCCTTTCAGCGGTATGGTTGCCCGAAATGAAGGGGAGAAAAATATAAAAAAAAATGCAAAATGCAAAAAACAATAAAATATGGCTTTGAATAACAGTACTACAAAAAATGCCCACTGTAGCGTGTGGTACGTTTCGTAAGCTAGTAAAAAAAAGACCTTTTTCATAGTTCTCGGATTGGTGTGCCTTATAAACCGCAGGGGTTCGAAATATTCGATTTAATCCTCTGACGAAATGACGGCAAAGTTTACTTTGCTTTTGTTATCTGTTTTTTTTTTTTTTTTGTAATTTAATTTTACTAACTTTGCTTCGCTGGAATTTGCTTGAGCCAATGCTCCAAAAAAAACTAAAACTTCTCTACGATCAGCTAAGGTTTTGAATATCATAGATCCAGCGTTTGACCATCAAATTAAGTAGAGATTCCATCTTTTATGCCGTTCTTACTCTTTTACATTCTTTGCCCTAAATCAAAAAGACCCTTTTCTTGATGCTTCCTATTCCACGCGACTAACTTTCAATCAACCGTTGGTCCGTTTATTGCCACACAAAATTTGACTGCCGTTTTGACGAATATTTGTCGGCACTTTGTACTTTACTTCTTATTAAATGCACTCGTTTTATTTTTTGTTGTTTTATGTTAAAAAGTATAAAATTTCATTATTGCCACTGTTTTAATTTGGCAAACGCTTGATTTAGTCACGTGTTAGTCGAAAGGGCAATCGAATTTCAAAGGTAAAGATTTCGGGAGAAAAAACTCCAAAATAAAAAGCAGCGAAAATAAGAGAAAGAAACCGTATTAAAAAAAAAAAAATCCAAAATGATGTTCACCCAGTACAAAGGATAAAAATTCAGTGAAATGTGCTTAAAGAGAAAATTCTGTAGAATTTAAACAGATTTAATTTTTTTTGTGCAAAATATGCTTTTAAAATTGTATCCTTGAAATTTCGCAATATTTGTTTTTGAAAA
>NW_016212171.1:0-1825 GCF_001687245.7 Rhagoletis zephyria
TTTTTGTGCAACCAAGGGAATATTAAAATCGGCTGAACAAAAAATGCCCCTTTCCTTTGCAACTACTTAAATATGCTGGCATTTACACATATATTTATATATATTGCATATCCATATGTATGTATGTAAGTATGTAAATATGTGCCAAGTTGCAATTGAGTGAAATCCACAAAGGATCACGTTCTCGTTCATTTAGCTTCAAATACAATATTTTATGATTTAATTAGACACCCCTGCACACGGTTCATACTATATATAGTGTATTTACATACATGTTATGAAAATTACACATGTTTTACAAATGTGCGTATATAATAAACTCAACACGCACAAACACACACTCACTTGCCCTTATAGGGCTTCATAATCACAACAGTAATCAGAGCTCAATTCAAACAGCGAACCATTTCCATGATGGTAATAAAAATATTAATACTCATCTACAGCAGAGCGCATACCCGATTCCATAACCATTTTTGATGCCTTCCCGCTTTCGCGCACTACAGTAACAGGAATTTGCACAATCCACTCTTGCCCTCTCCAAAAAGCCAATTAATCTCAAAGGCGATTGGCGCAAAAGTCGCATAATTAATCTGCTTATATAAATTCTAATGCGAATAAACATGTAGATATGTGGCCATTTACATACTATGTATGTACATACATAATTAGTATTTGTTTTCATTAGGGCGGTCCATAAAAAAGTAAAGTCCGAATTTTAATGCTCTCACACCCGTAGGATTGTTCTTTTCCAAATAAAAAATATTTAGAGGGCGCTCAAAGCGGTCAAAAATTGCCTTGTATTTTATATATATGGAAAAACCAATTTTTCCTAGAAATTCTGGAAAATCAATATTTTTTTAATAGGTCCTCTAAAAACCCCAAAAAATTCAATGGAGGACCCATAAAAAATCGCTGGTATTAAAAAATGGTAAAGTAAACAATTGGGTATTGTTACTGGGAGTTTCCTGTAGAGAAACAAAGTTTTTTCTAATTGAAAAATATTGATTTTTAGGAATTCTTCGCCTAATAAAATGCCTGGAAAACTTTGAGCGCTTTGAGTAACCTCTAAATATTTTTTAATTTTGAAATAAAAAAAACGGGGGCACGTTTTTTCGATATACATATAACAATCCTAAGGGGTAAGAGTATTATCATTCGGACTTTACTTTCCCACATGCATTTTGGACCACCCTAGTGTTCATATGCATGTATGTGCGTTAGTGCGTTAATAAGCGCTTGTACATGTATGTAGAACCACTTTGGCGATATCAATAAAGATTGAGCCGATTAGCACATTCGTGGCAATATTATTATAGCCAGCGCGCAATTTAAGGCTAATACCATGNGAAAAACTACTTGAAAAATAACGCTCCACTCATTCCAATCGGTGTCTTCACTAATTTTTTTCGATTATTTATCGAAATGGAAGGCATATTTTATCATCTTTAATACGCAATTTCGGATTATTGGCTGGCCAAAGTAAAATAGGAATGAAAGTTGAAGGTTGTAAATGAAAAGAAAATGAAGGAAAAGTGTTTTGTTTCTGTGTAGCAAAACTGTATTCAAAAGTTGTAAGAAATGTCAACGAAAACACTAACAACCGGTGTGAACAGCCTTCAGCCCACAATCCCAAAACTCATTTTCAAAATATTTTCGTTATCGTTCAGAACATGGTGTAACACAGTCGTGTTAATATTTTATGAGCCAAAATATGTACCTATGTGCATATGTGTGTATATTTGTAAATCATACACTGAGGGAAAACAACTTTTTGAATTAAAAAAAACGTGCTAAATTAAAAAAAAAATACGCATATGAAAGA
>NW_016212173.1:0-1825 GCF_001687245.7 Rhagoletis zephyria
AAATTATAACAATTTTTTATGTTTGTGTAAAAATTAAAAGTTTTTTATGTGTACAGAATAAAAAACAACAAAAATAAAGATGTTCTAAAGAAGTTCTCAATCTGACTAAACTTAATTTTTATTTTTTACGTTATTATACAATTTTTTAATAAAATGTTTATTTAAAAGCATAAAATACCATTTAATAATTTTGCAAAAAATTTTAACTATTTTTAAAGTTAAATATAGTTGTTCATTTTAAAGTTTGGTGCGTTTAAAACTACATGTAAATTAATTTTAAATTTTAAGCATTTTATTAAATGTTTGAAAACTAGTAAAATATTTAAAAAACAAATGACTGCTGACAATGGGTTTAAAAAACTGATAGGACGATCAAAACCCGTAAAAACAAGAAGCAGCAAATGGACCTAGAAAATGATGGCAAATTGCTACTTTGCATACACTTACTAAGTTTGGAAAGCATCGATTAGCCGTGCTGTAATTGGCACTGTCAGTAGTGTGAAATGGACATTTTCACGATAGATTTCCTATTAATAATGGCAGATTGCAAATGAATATAGCCATTAAGATTAACGGGCAATCATTTGTTGCCCGTCCATTGGTTACTGCCTGCATGCCAACACTCTCTCTCTACTGCAGTAGCATTTTGCTGCTAGTAAATTGCCATTAGCAGCTATCGATGATACCATTTTTTCTTTTTTTCAAACAGAATGCTCAGGCTGATACTGATGCTCTTACTACTGCTTCCATTTCTTCCATTTGGCTTTACATTAGTGCAACTTCTCTTGACCCCTGCAGCACTGAAAGCAGCTGATGACAGCAAGCGGAATTTGATGTCTTTTGCGATCAGGCCTACTACTACCAGTGACCATAGCTGTGACCCCAAAAGAAGAGAAAGAGAAAAAAAGTGACAAGAAATGCCATTCATTAAAACAAAATAAATAAACATTTTTAAAAAAATTGTTGGTACTCAGTTGCAGTGCACTGAAATAGAATCTAAAAGCAAGAATAAACAAATTTGCCTCAAAAAAGTATCAACAATAGCAACTACAAAATTTATAATTATTCACGTTGTTAAGTATAATAATTGGCTTTTAAATATGTGCTAAATGAGCAGCTAACTCAATTACTAAACAAATTAATTTTACGACAAAAATAAAAACAGTTCAAAACCCATATTCAGGAAAGCGTTGGTTACCTCTTTTCACAGCCAGTTTTCTACTGATGTCCTAATGGTATTTGGGTGCAGCTCAGCATGCACAAACTAGCATTGCCGGCTACAATCGTTTTGGACAATAGAATTGTGTTTTGAAATAGAATAGAAAAGGAGGAAATGGAGCGATGTGCCTGCGATGGGCAGGGGCAAATGGCCGAGGGGTAAATGGATTGCCATCAAAAGGCAGAAGCTCAAGCAATGGCCAGGGGAAAGGAAAAATAGAGAGCAAGCCATTATTGATGCATTATTGATTAGTATTCACAAGCGGATAGTGGCAGACAGGCTTGACGCCGCCAGTCGTCAAAGTGGATAATAACTGGACACATTGTGCAAAGTGAACCAGACAAATGGCCGCCGGAATATGTCAACTCGAATTAATGCCCCACACTGAACGGAGTTTTTGGTGATGTCAGGAAAAGATAAAACGAAAAAAGAGAAAAACGGGAATCATTGCAAACTNTTGCAGTGCACTGAAATAGAATCTAAAAGCAAGAATAAACAAATTTGCCTAAAAAAAGTATCAACAATAGCAACTACAAAATTTATAATTATTCACGTTGTTAAGGGGGGACAACGCAAAGGCACAAAATATTTTCGAATTTTTAGTTT
>NW_016212174.1:0-1825 GCF_001687245.7 Rhagoletis zephyria
TATTATACTCGTACGTACATATTTTAAGTATCCAACACAGAAAACCTGCAATCTTTTTTCGTACATATGTATGTACATAGATATATACGTGCCACGTGAATTGATTTCTTTTTTAAGGCCGGTGTACCAAAATATGTTTAATTTTAAACGAGTATTTTTGTATGTGTGGATGTGTATTTATGAAGCCATACATTTTTATGTGCAACAATTGAATGTTACAAAGTAATAAAAAATCTGAGACCAGGTGCAAGGTGTACAACATGTTTTGCTTTTTTTCCACATTTCACTGAAATTAAAAAGATATTGAATCGCGAATCAACGAGAGTCCAATGAAACGCACATAAACAAATATTGCTTTTATAAAAGCTGTTTGCGCTCTGGCTACATCATTGATCCCCCAGTGTGTAAATTTCACAAGCCATAATATCTTTTTGCACAGCACGAGAAAATATTTGGCGCACATTTTTGCCTGAATGCTTTTTCTTTTAGAGACTTCTTCTCAAAGGTTGTAGCGTCGAAGCATTCACAAAATATAGTTAGTGAATAAATTCCAGCAATCAACCAAACTTTTGCTGCTGGGTACATAACACAGCGTGTAATAGAGAAATCGATTTTGTGGTTGCAACTAGAATTTCAGCAAGGTTTGCCAAATATTGAAGTAAAACAGAATATATAGAAAGGATATGCAGTTATTGGTACGCAAATTTATTTGTTATAAACACTTAACGTTTTATTGTAAACGGACTATAAATTGAAATGCTATGTATTTGTCGGTGGTCGGAAAAAGTATTAGTGGAATTCGCGTCTCTGTGTATTGGTTGGGATTGGGCATGATCCACTGCACTCCGCAGTACAATTTTTAATTTTGTATTCGACGTATTTAGATGACATTGAAATCATTGGGAGAAGGGAGGTCATTCTGATATCAGAGGAAAAATTTCTTGAAGACTATAAAATTTCTCGCTCCAAATTTCAGCAGGACGGTTGTTTGAAATATTGTTTATAAAGGCAAATGTCTGACAGTAAAAAATGCAATACTGATTTTGCAAAGGCAAGCATCAAAAAAAAATTTTACAAAAGACAGAAATTGGAAATTTTTTCAGATGTTCTTCGGTTTGTCTCATTTAAGATGTATGTAACTATATAGTTGCATATGAAATTATAGGCAGCTAGTTGCCAGCGTTTATAATTAGATATTTTTTTATTGAAGTGAAACTTCTTTATCGAGTTCGGAGATGGTTGCGTTAAATATTTAACACCAAGCCATAAACTCTGTATTGTTCGTTCTATTTTTAAAACTGAGGTGTCACATGAAAGGCCTTGTCCTTCGGGTGTACACCATAGCCTTAGTTCCATGAAATGAGTTGCCACATGTTAGAAAATCGAATTCAAAATTTCTCTGCCGCAGAGGGTTGCGTAAAATATTTAACATCAAGTCATAAAATCTGTATCGTTCAAAAGATTTTCCAAAATGAGGTGTCACATGAAAGGCATTGACCTGCAGATGTGCAGTATAGTTTTAGCCTTTTAAAGGGTTCCCATATATACGAAAATCAAATACAAATTATTTATTAAGTTAAACGAATTATCCCAATATGGGTATCAAAAGAAATGGTTTTGAAGAAGTTGTATTTTCTAGCGAAATGTAGGAGGGTTGCCACCTGTTTCAAAAGTAAAATTTAGTTAAAACTATACAAAAGTCTTACGCTTAAAATACTATACAGTACAGAAAGAGCTTACAGAAAAACAATTAAAATATTTTTGAGGTGCCTGAAAAGGGTGGCCACCTGTTTAAAAAGTTAAACTCAAATTATTGAAGCAAATC
>NW_016212175.1:0-1825 GCF_001687245.7 Rhagoletis zephyria
AGAATGAATTTACTGCAATTGCAACTGTTAATACAGCTAGCCTTCTAACAAATACTACCAACACTACCAACACTGCAGAGCAGACGGCGGTTGATGTGGAACATCATCAACAGCAGCAGCAGCAGCAGCAACATCAATGGCAGCTTACAAATAGCACACCGCCTGCTTTTGCTAGGGAAGACACAGACAATAGTGGTTCGAAAGGATCTACTGCATCGCACACCACATCGTCGACGCCTACAACGGCTGATGTGGCCAATGTAATGACGGATTTTTCATATCCCTTTGCTAATCTATCCAAAATGAAAGCTATGAACAGCACCACCTTGCCCGTGGCACAAGCGCAATTAAAATTGATCGCCATATCGGCTGCTTCTGCACAAACGCAACAACAACAGCTTTTTATAGATCCAAACAATGCAACTTCCATATCTGAGGATAATATTTCGTTTTCCATCGCCACTGCAACTACGACCACTATAAATGACTTAGACGCAGACAATNGTTTTGGCAATTGCACCTAGGCCTCGCCCATCGTATTTTCTGTACTGCGGTGATCCGACGCTCTCGAAATCGATTCATTCGACAGTGGCGGATTCCAAGCCAAGCGCGCAGCTCATTGCTGAGGCCTTTTAAAGATGGTACTGCTGAAAAGACGCTGCTGACTTCAGTGAGCCCTTAAACCAAATAAGTCGGAATGGCCCTTCTAAAGCTACCACGGGCCCACGTGGCCCAGCGTGCTCGAACAGGCCGCACGAGTCGGGATAGAGTATGGTCGTGCAAATTTAACTGCATACCCAGACAAAATACCATTGCCACTGTGGCCGAATGGTAAGAGGTGCGTATTACCACTTCGTAGGACCTGGGTTCGATGTTGGTCCCAGCAACATCTAAATTAGGAAAAGTTTTTTCTAACAGAGGCCGCCCCTTGGCAGGCAATGTCCAGTCTCCTAGTGTATTTCTGTCATGAAAAAGTTTCGCATAAAATCCATTTGCCATTCGGAGGAGGCCCAAAACTCCCTCCATTTCTGTAAAAACATCAAGACGTACACCACAAATTGGAGGAAAAGCTCGGTCAAAAATAAGCAAAGTTTAAGCGACAAAATATTGTTGTTATTATTAATGCAATCAGAATTTTTGAGTTTTACAGAAGAAACAAAAAAAAAACAAGTCATTTTTAAGCAAAAAAAAACCCAGCTTTAATAACCTATAAAAATTTAAGAGTACCGTTCATTTCTTTATGATCCACTGATCAGATCTAAGCCAAATTTGTACGGGACCACCTGGAAGGTATCAGCCTTCGGTTAACGTGGTCCAAAGTTATGCGGTAACATGCATCGAAAAATTCCAACGAATTGATAACCGGATAATTTTTTTTGAAAAATGACGCTTCTTTTGTTCCATACCGCGTAAATATCTTATAATACAAAGTAAATAAAGTTTCATGAAATTCGTATAAACTTATAATATTTCGAGCATGAAATGCCGATAAATTTTGCTTTTGTATGATAAAAAGAACAAAATTTAAATCAATAGTAGGAATTCAGTAACTTTAAAAATCTCGAAAGATCCCAAAAAGGCTTGTAAACTAAAAAAAAAAAACTGAATAAAATCTCGAGAACTTTGGAAAAGTCAAAGCGGTAAGATTTATATGTATGAAACAGTACGAAAAAAAACTCGAAAGATCTCAAAAAACCTTAAAAAATCCAAAAATGTTCTAAAACTAATTTTTTACAGCTCCAACTTTTACAGCTTTATTTCAATCTGAATAACTTATATATACATTTTATTAAATTTATGTATACTTTTTGTTTTGCAGAGTTCC
>NW_016212176.1:0-1825 GCF_001687245.7 Rhagoletis zephyria
CCCCACCAGCGACCGCACCACGCCGCCCTGACCAATAAATCATACGAGAGAACGTGTCGCCAAAAAAACGGCCGCCAAACCATTCGGAAGTGAACATCCACACACACACACAGAGGCAGTCTGCAATTTTCATATTTTGCACCGACGAAAAGCACCAACTACTGGTGCCATTGCCACGGCCAGTGCAGCCCAGCGTGCTGGCCTGTGGTGGGTGCTGAAAGAGATAGAGTACTTTTGGCAGTCAATACATCATTCAGGCATACTGCATGGATGGCAATAAATGATATAGATGTCAATCGAAAGTTTGTCTTCTTCGTTTGATTGCACTAGAGGAGGACTAACTCGGAGAACGTCAACCGCAGCAACAGCAACGTCAGCAGCAGCATTCCAACAGAGCTGGTGCGCTAGCTTCTTTCAAAGTAAAGTCAAAGGAAACGGAATAAAAAAAGAAAACGAAAAAGAAAGAAACGTTGCACTGAGAAGAAATTGAATAGGAAGATGAAGCAGAACTAAAAGTAAAACTAAAGCATGTTTGCATTTGGCATAACAAAAATCGAGTGAATAGAAGAAGACATTTGCGACAATATTATGGCTAAGAGAGGAAGAAGAGGAAGAGGAGGAAAGAAAGAAAGAAAGAAAAAGAGAGGGAAAGTTTGTGTTGTGGATTGAGAGGAGGAAAGAGAGGGAAAGGAAATGCACCGAGTACGACGAGTATGGCAAACAATCGAGAGGATAAGACGCAAAGCAAGCGCCCGAACCGAAGAACAAAGCGACTAATGCGGAGACGGCGGCGGCGGTGGTGGTGGCAGTGGCGGCATTAGGCAAAAGCGAGCTTTTAGTCCGAAACAAACCTTCTCGACTCTGACTGCCACAGTCTGTCTGGCTCTATTTCTCGCTCTGTGCCTTTCTGGCATTTCTGGCGCCACCACTGTGTAACCGAACGCCACTGATCGATGTCTCCTGCTTTTCGTTTCGTCCTCTCGTCATGGTGGTCCTCCTCCTTTGTTTCCTCCGTCTCCTATCGCTCTGGGCCCAAATGCTGCTGCTGCTGTGAAATCTGCCCGGCCAGATATTCAGCAGTGCACTTCAGCACTGCAGCCAAATCAAAAGCTTTTGCTCCGCCAGTGATGGTTAAGCTCTCTCTACATACTTTGAGCAAATCTCATCACTATCAGCGTTTGTTTCAGCTGAAACCTGTCAGCAGGACGCTTNTCCTGCTCCAAAGTAAAGTAAAGTGGATGCGCACCATCAAAACACGATTTAGGACGATTAATTTAAATATTTAATATATATTTTGTCAATTTGTAGACCAATTTAGTCTAGTGAGTGAGTGCGGGGTGATTTGAAATAAAATATCCTCTATATGGGTAAAATGCATTTTAAGCCTGCCGAAAGGGAACATAGTAGTTACGTAACATTAGCGAAGGAGGAGGAGGAGGAGTGTGCAGGAGCATCACCAGGAAGGGAAGAGAGCGAAGAGAAGAGAACACCGGTGGACAGAAGGAGAGAGAGTGAGAGCGCGAGAGTGGAAGGGGATTACCACCAGTCGGTAATGTGCTGCGGCTCATCGTGCTGCAGAAAGTCTTCCCACATTTTAAAGTAGAGCTTCTCCAGATTTTGCGTGTACGTCTTCACGTTGAAGAGGGGCGACTCTTTGCGTGCAGTCCAGACCTTGCCTCGAATGGCTTTCAGACTAAATGGTGAGGAAGGAAGAGGGTAAGTAAGTAAGCATCATCACAATCGACCAGATCACAAAAATAATGAGACTCAGCACTGCACTTACTAGTCGCGATCGTTGCCCAGGCGAATGGCAATGTTCTCGTAG
>NW_016212177.1:0-1825 GCF_001687245.7 Rhagoletis zephyria
CCGAAACCATTTTAAAGTGCATGAGTCAGATTGTGGCCGTTTTGGAGAAAGAGAAGAAAGAGGACAACTGAACTACCGCTGCTCACATTACATCCACAACAACATCCTCTAATGGGAAGCCCATTTGCATGCGGCAATTCAATTAAAGGGAGAGAATGCAGCAGCAGCAGCACTGAACCGATTTGAACAGATTGTGATTGCCCAAGCTGCAGCATCAAGTCAGACGTGCAGAATGGCACAGGCAGCGAGACAATTCACTTGAATTCTCCTTCTCCTCCTGATCACCCACCACAGTGCTCAATCATCGAAGAGAGAAGAGAAAGAAGATAGTTTTGGGCAGAGCTGCGGCTATGAAATATTGATGGCGATCGCTTCCATCCATCGGGCACACACACACAGCCAAATCACCGGCAATTCACCAGCGCACTGGGCACACAAGCGATGGCCAATGGCGAATCGTATGCAAAATGGCGGGCGATTGCAGGCGATGGCCTCCCAAGCAGCAGCAGGCCACCGCCGACTGGCCACAATGAAAAGGATTAGTCACCGGTGATGGTGGTGCTCCAATCCTCAAGATGAAGGAGAAAGAGAAGATGATCCTCTGTGGTCATTTGCACCGCGCTGTCTAGTCTGGGCAATCATCGGCGACAAAAGCAGCAGCAGAACCGACTTATCATAATCCCTAGGCAGACGACTGAGTGAACGACTGAGTGAGTGAGTGAGTGAGTGCCTAAGAAGAAGAATCCACCGCAGTAAGTCAACTGTCGCTGCCGATTAGAGCCGCTGCTAATGTGAACAACTTAATTGCAGAAGGCGAAGAAGCTCTTCGGGATTCTCTCTCCCTCTCCGACTGCCCACAGTGTGCTCCATTAATCACTGCGGGAACCATCTCTTTCTTCGTTATCTGCTGTGATTCTCGGCGGCTGCTGCCTCTCTTAATCGAGTGCTGCACTGTTCTGTCCATCGTTCGGGCAATCGTCGTCAGCGGTGCATCCCATCCGCTCTGCCTGCATTATTGATGCCACCGGGGCATTACTTTGGGGAGAGAATGGCGGCAGTGCGGCTTACTATAGTGACATTCTCTTTCTTTCACTGACCACAGTGGTCACCACAGCATGTTCATATTCATCATCGTTTCGCTCTCTCTCTCTCTCTCCCTTTCAATAATAAATTACTTCCCAAAAGCAGATATTCTGCTGTTCATTGAATATTCTATGAGGAGGTCAGAGAAGAGATCGGTGGTGGTGTGTGCGCGGGTGGAAACTTATGAGGAGAGGGAATGAGAGAGAGAGAGAGAGGTGAACTGGGTGCCCGGTAATAACAACAGTAGTGCACTCGCTTTCACTGACTGTGCTCTGCTCTGAGTGCGTTCCAGCGAGTGTTCCAAAACACTGGTGCCAGGNAACAGTAGTGCACTCGCTTTCACTGACTGTGCTCTGCTCTGAGTGCGTTCCAGCGAGTGTTCCAAAACACTGGTGCCAGGACGATGATGACAACATTAAAAACAGTTGCTGCTGCTTCTTCTGTTCTCGATCTTTCTCGATCACCCGGGGCAGATCACCGATGACGGTGGTGGTGATGATAAGGGTGGTGGTGATGATGATGATGAGTCAACTTGGCAGCAGCAGCAGGCACACATGGCTGGACAACAGCCATTTGGCGATGACGATTGTACAGCAACAGCAGCCACCACCGTACCGACTGATTGTCAGAGGCACACACACACATATGCACACACACCAGACTGCGGCCTCTGGCCTCCTCCCCCTGAAATCCCTGGACTCGCTGGCCTCCTCCCTTGGACCCCTGGACATCCACCCCTGGA
>NW_016212178.1:0-1825 GCF_001687245.7 Rhagoletis zephyria
AGTTCTGCGAAACAGTAGTTGCTAAAATACAAAGCATACAATACTCGTATATACTTCAAAACGCCTACCTTAAAAAATGTAAACTTAAACAAAAGGAATGGGAAAAAACGCGGCTACTCAAATGACTTCAATTTCGAGTACATACACTTCAAAATTAGTCTTTTCATTAGTTCATACATTCGTTTACTCAATTGGCAATTGTGCGACATAACTAATGATCCAGCCAGGCATTGATGAGCTAGCCAGCTTCATAACTTCGGTCAATGCGCGCATACACAGTCACTCACACACTCACTCTGTTGTTCTGTCATTCACCGCCTTCGTGTTGCATTACTGCACGTTTCGACATGTGATTAATGATTGTGTCCCAAAAAATTACGTTGACTCTTTGGTAGCACACCGCGTGGCGTTCCAGATGCATATCATTCAATGAGTCATATTTCAATGCTAATGATGAGGACATATTAAATGTTACTAATACTTATATGTAGTAGTAATTTGAGTTGGTCAAAGTAGCTCGGTTTAAAATTAACGATAGACGAGGCCATATCAAGTATTTTTCGAGATAAAGTCTCCAAATCACGAGCAATTAAATAACACAACTCTTGAACTCGACTTCGTACAGATGGACAGGCATAGTTAGACCCGACCTTCTTCCGCACCATTACATTCTGGATACAAGTTTAACTCGCACCGAAAATAAAGTGGCAACAGAACCTATATTCTGAAAATGCCAGAAAAGATGGTGCAATTTTTTATACTTCGAAGAGACACGGATGACTGCGGTTGCACAGGCAAGTCTAACAACTGAGCTACTTGGTTGTGATAATGTTGCTAACGGGTTCGGAGGTGGTAAACTTATGGAAAATGCAGTAATTCTTTCTCGACGCTAGCCATTTAATAGTACCCTTACTCATTAACTTGAGGCACTTGCAGTCCCTTGATGAACCTTAACAGATTTTTTCCTTTTTTACCTTAGCTTTTGCAGATGACGTCTTTTACGATTTTTTCCTAAGGCATTTTGTCTTTCATCAGAGCTGACGCTTTGTGTCTGCTATCCGCGGACCTAGGCGGAAGACTTAATTAAGTCTTCTGGATGAATTTTACTAAAATGAATCGTCTCAAAACGTTCAGTATAGTCTTTTGGACATTCTTAACGTAGGCTTAATTGTCGATAAAGATTTGATGATAACCGAAATTTTTTAGACGAAGCCCTGATTCCATCTGGATTTCTATAACTGAGATTTTTTCTATAGTGCCAAAACAGGCTCTGGCATGGAAATTCCTTCGGCAGATAATCCATCCCGGCGCTTGATAGATTTTCTTAAAAATGTTCTCGCGCAAATCTGACCGGCGCCTGCCCAAAATCGGGATTTATTTCCGGCCCATAACATTAAAAATAAATGGCTCATATATATATCGATCAGGAACCGAAAATCAACATTAACTGCCATTATTTTTATTTTTAGTCCTCGCGATATCGCTGTTTCTTGATTTTTATTTATGAGATCAAGAATAGTCGTTACATTTGGATGGTAATTTTGTTACAATTTTTAACTGGTATATTGCAGGCTGCGTTCTTATGATCGATTACAATATCGATACTTAATGCAACTAAAATAACAACGATAAAAGCGATCAAAAAATATCGATACAATAAAGCAAACCATCGCAATAATGATATCGATCTTGGGAAAGAGTTAGTGGAATCAGAATTATTTCTTTCACATTCTTTTCCAATAGTTTTTCAATGGCTAGAGTTCGTTCTTCGCAATGGTACTCTCCGAATGGTACATTAAACTAAGGCTAACCTCCCAACTTAAGC
>NW_016212179.1:0-1825 GCF_001687245.7 Rhagoletis zephyria
CATGATGGCAATGACCAAGAGCATGGGATTGGGGAGCCAATAGACGAACGGTTCGATGGCAGATAGGTACTTGTGTGTATGTATGTTTGTATTCGCAAAAGGATGCACTTCGCTTCTCGATTGTCGCCGCGCCAATCAAGTGTCACAGCGACGCTACCAGAAATAGTAATACGTTAACAATAGTGGCAATTGACTTTTTCAATGGCTTTCGCTTTTCGATGATATGCTCTGGAATTTTTTTGGCATTCACTTTATTGCAAAAGGTTGAGAAGGGAGGGAGGGGGTGGCAAAAGGCGGAGGAGCAGAAGAAATGCAGTTTATTATCGCCTTTTTTGTAATTGACTTTCTGTGTGTCGATTATCTGACGCATACATACACACGTACACACTTACATATCGAGTATTTGTGTGCTCTGCTACTTTTTTTTTTTTTATTCTTTAGAACTCAACTAACAGCTGCAGGCATTCCCTTTAAGTGTTCGAAACCATAAAAATGCGTACATATGCATATTCTTAATGCATTCATGCTGATAGCTAGAGCATATACTATAGATGTATGTATGTATGTATGTATGTATAATCTCGTGTATCATGCTCGCAGTCAATCAATCACCAGCTCGTCAAGCCTTTGGTTTAATGGTACACTTTTTCAATAGTTAGCTCAAAGAACATTGAAAGGCNATTATCTGTGGATGCGGACATGCGTAATTAAAGCTATGTATGTGGAGCGAATATGCTGGATCGATATACTAGGCAGCTGAAGAGGGAGGCGAGACGTACTCTTTGCCGCAATAAGAGGAGGGAGTCCGAAATATGGAAGTGCGAAGAGCTTGAAATGCTGGTCGAATGGAAAAGCGCCCGAAAATTTAAGCAGAGAGTTAGGCGACTTACGGAAGGTGTCAAGACCAGGGCGAACTTCTCTAAGAACAACTATGACGACCTACTGACCCATGGTCCAGAACGTACTTCAATTATGAAGGCAACCCATCCCACCCTATTGAATAGTAGCAGCACTGAAAGTAGCGGAGAAAACGAACCCGCTTGACGAGGTACCAATAGACATTTCGCAACAAAGCTGCGGGACCTGAGCCAATGCTCGGACTAAAAAAATTTCTTTGGTGGAATCTGGAAGAAAGATATTTTTTTATGTATTACGAAACAGAAAATATAATAGGTGTATAATATAGTAGGCGTAGAGTCGCCGCATGACTCACGGCACCTCTTCGCATTCGTTTAGTAGCCGCTACAACAACAATAGCTGCTTCGCTGGATTGGCTATGTCGTCGAATGTCGAATGGACGCATACGTTCCAGCCCTGAAAATATGCAACTTCGAGCCCGCTGTTGGTAGCAGAGAAAGAGTATGGCCTCCGCTGCGATGGAAAGACTAAGTGAAAAAGGACTTGGCTTCACGTTTGCCAATTGGCGTTTTAGTTGGCACAGAAGAGAAAGAACTGGTTTGTGCTTTGTTAAACCCGGAAAAAATGGCTTACGCGATTACGATGCCATACCAGAAGAAGTGATGTGGAGCGAAAAATTTTCTTTAATATTCAATATAGAATTTTATGAAATTTTATGAAATTTCTGATCCTAGCAAAAAGATATTTTGCCAAAAGTAGATCTTTTTTGCCATTTTATTAAATTAATGGATTTCAAAAAAATGTCTAGAACAAATATTTTGTCAAACCTCCCTGAAAAATAATAAAAATTGTAATTTAGAGTAGAATCGGCATCTCAACGTAGTGCCTATTTATTTACTTAACCGAAACTCCTATGGACTTACCCAAACTAAGATCGAAATAAATTTATACAATATCACCAATCACC
>NW_016212180.1:0-1825 GCF_001687245.7 Rhagoletis zephyria
ATTATGAAAATGTTTGGGTTTAAAATTTAAACCGAACTGTTTAAAGTCTAAACCCAACATAGGTGCTCTCTTTTTTTAATCTTGGAAAAAAAGATTTTCCGTACGTTTCAAAGGCAGTTAAAAAATGCGTATAATTTTCGTCACGAAATTGTTATCATAAATTTTGTGTTTCTAGTTCAGCTTTCGTCACTCGAAAATTTTACCTCAAAGAGGTGTTTTATTTGAGATTTATATACACGTGGTAAAGATAGGGGATAGAAAAGCCCGATTTTTTTGGTTGGATTAATTGAATTTCGGTAGCTCACCTTTCTTTTTCTTCCCGATCTAATACGTTNATTCACATTTAAAACGGGCTGTATAAAGAAATCCAGCCTTTTTTCACTTCGCGTCAAATGAGTAATGTGTTTATACCTGTTTTCTAAACGATGTGAGAAATGAAAACGCGATTTGAAAACAATCGAGTCAATACACTTTTGAATTTCTGAGCGTATTGAAAGTTGGTTTATGCTTCCATTTTGAATCACAGCGAACTGGATCAAAGCTCTTTATGCGTTGGTATAAACAAGGTAATTGTTGTATTTTAGTTTGATTACAGAACATACGAATTTATCGTTATTATTGGAAATGCAAGAGTTGGCACGTATTTTTAATTTCTTATTTAATCAATTCAAATTAATAAAAACACATTTTTCTAAATTATTTCTAAATTTTACATTTTAAAGTTTTTTTTTGAAGCTTGAATGTAATTCTGTGCGCAGAATGAGAGAATTAGAAATCAGGTGATCTCTGCTGCTCGAATGTAAACAAACAAAATGGCGCTTTCCATACTTGTAAGCCTATACAATGCGTTCAACCAAAATTATTAACGAATTTGTTTATCTACCTGTTGCCATGTGGCACTTTGAAATTATTATTTTTCCACAGCCTTCATGATTCAATAATACAAGGTTAGAAATTCCCTTACAAAAGGTTGTAGCGTAGCCGCGGCTGCTCTCATTGCCACGCTCTTCAATACGACTGACGCGTACTTGTATCGAAACCCCAATTTATTGACAATTTTATTCCCGGACTTTTATTTTTTAATCTAATTTCTTTGTGAATAGTTAAAAAATTTTGGCGGTTTAGTTGCCAATGAAAACCGCAAGAAGGCGCCAACGGCGGGGTGACGCCAATTTTGACATTTCTATGAAAAAGGGTGCGCGTTCTATTTCTTCAGAAGCGAATGAACCTGCAAATTGGATCGAGCCAGAGTTCCGGAAGGATCCACCAAGAAATTCATCCTAGACGTTAGAACGCGCTGGAATTCACTCTTTTATATGCTGGAAAGATTTTTGGATATGTCCAAAATTTCGTCTCAACTTATACTTGATGCTACAGACATTCCTGAAATGATAGAAAAAAATGAAATAGAAATACTGAAGCAAATAGTTCAGCCTTTCGAGATCGTAACCAAAGAATCTTCAGGATAGAATTATGTCACACTTTCCAAGATAATACCTATGGTTAACTGCCTAACATCTCAAGTGAGTAAATTTTCTACAACTCTTGATTGTTACCCAACTACAAACGAAACTCCTGGCGGAGTGTAGTAAAAGATTTGGTCTCATTGAATACAACACCTACGCAGCTTTAGGAACTATCCTCGATCAAAACTTCAAGAATCTTCATTTTCAAGATGCGAACGCTTGCGGTCGCGCAATTTTTAAACTAAAAAGTCTTATTCAAGTAGNAAACTTCAAGAATCTTCATTTTCAAGATGCGAACGCTTGCGGTCGCGCAATTTTTAAACTAAAAAGTCTTATTCAAGTAGACGCTAATACCAGCT
>NW_016212184.1:0-1825 GCF_001687245.7 Rhagoletis zephyria
TTTTAGGAAAACCAGCTACAATTTGCAGTTGTACTAAAATATTCTTAAAACTTGTGCACTTATTCACAGCGAGCTTTCTACAAAAATAACTAAATACCTTTTCAGTAGAATGGAAAGTAAAATGCTTTCCTTCATACCTCGAAAACTGAGTAATTGATTCAAAAGATACGAACATAACCCCCGAACCGAGGGCATTACTCATCATTTTTGTGTCTATGGCTTACATAAAAGAAGCTGGGACTATGCACATATATGCCTCGAAATATCCTGAAGAAAGATACCTTAGACATATTTCTCATTTCAATAGAATCACTTCTGATATTCGTAACTGACATTCAGAAAGAACTATGCTTAATAAATAAAAAAAATTGAAATAAATCTACTAATAGCCAATTATATGGTTGTCAAGCGCCATGCTATGAAATATTGATAATTATAATAACTTTTTGTCACCGCCTAAGCTTTCAGTGAAAAAAAAAAAATATTATAAAAAATTAAATAAATAAAAACGGTAAACATGTGTAAATTTGATGCATGATTGCAAACAAAAAATACCAGAAATACATTGCACTTTATTTAACAAAAAACAAGCACTAGAACCACGGTAACGCTGACAGTAACAATAATAGTATGTACCTATGCATAAGTGTTTAACATTGTAACAATAAATAAAGTTCAAAAAAGACGAATATGAAAGCGTTTTGTCAATAATTTATTGCTTATGAACAGATGTTTGACAAAAATAAAAACTTTTTGTTTGCTCTTTGCGGTGCTGTAAACACACCATATGTATGTATGAATGTATGTATGTATGTATGTAAATGACAAGCGGCGCCATTGACATGGTGACTGTGGCGGTCNACACACCATATGTATGTATGAATGTATGTATGTATGTATGTAAATGACAAGCGGCGCCATTGACATGGTGACTGTGGCGGTCAGCCATTGCTGCTGGGTAAAAAGAAACAGCGCTAAACGTACGCTCAAGTCGACAGCTTGAATCTATGTATGTATGTCCAAATGTGTGTATGTATTTAATATAAAGGTAATAAATAAAAGCTAATGAAACTAAAATGTTGCTCAAACATATCTTGTACATATATCTAACGACAAATAAATAAAAAGGAACAAAAATATTGAATCCACTATTTTGACTACAACAGCATCCGTTTGAGCAGCAGCAGGGTGCTTGTTAGAATTTTAGTTAGAATATGTACATATGGATATATATGTATTTATATGCACATCTGTGTATATCATAAGAATTATTTGCCTTTTACACAAAAAGTATTTTAGCTTTATTGCTTAATAAATTGATTTGAAATTGATTTTGTGTAACTTGTAAAAATGTATAACAATCTGTCTCTATTTAAGTACATACGTATGTATGTATTTAAGTAAATAAATAATTTGTATTCTCATTTCCTTGTGGTAACAGTAAGTAAACATGTGTATTTTTTTTATCAGGAATTAAATAGAATAAAAATCGAATTAAATTACAAAATAAAAGCCGCATTAAAAAATATCTACGAAAGTGCTGAGATCTTTATAAAAGACTTAAGACACAAACCTTTCCAAAAGTTATTACGAGCGGTTAATTGTACATAAAATAAATAAAATCGACTCAGATTCGCATATTTCAGCTTGTAGTACCATACGAAGCTAGTCATAACTCATTGCATTTTTGTCGTTTAAAAGCTGATACAGCTTATCATTCCTTCGTCTCTGGTACTCGCCGGCACAAATGCGTTAAGGGTCGTATCTCTTTCCTAGATTCGTTCTCTCGATCCTCATTCTTTGGTCCATTTATCAAGATGGTCAT
>NW_016212185.1:0-1825 GCF_001687245.7 Rhagoletis zephyria
AGCAGTGCACTCAGCCAATGTCAAATGTATTGCTGGCCTATCGATGGCATATCCCTAATAAATAAATAATATATATGTACATAAATTTATGTATGTACAATGTATATGCATATGTACATAGTCCTTCACAATTTTTTCCTCTTCATAGATGCTGAAGAATGTAGCCGAAAAACTTACAAAAAAAACTCATCAGAAGATCGATGTAGAATTGTATCAGCTGCTAGGTGTGGCGAAGATTGGGTTTCTCTTGCAACTTATTTAGGCGTTGCTTATAAAACCGCCTGGCACTGGGTAAAATCGGGTCGCAGTGAATACCTTACAAAAGGAGGTTCCAAACCAAGATTGCTATCCCAAGAACAACTCGACATTATAATAACATGGCTAGAGGAGAACAACAGTATTACGCTGACAGCAATTCAAGCCCGCATACAAAAGGAATTCAACATTGTGGTTTCTCGCACAACGGTAGGCAATTACCTTGACGGTAAGATTTATACCGGCAAAGCTGTTGTATACACAAACCAAATTAATAGCGAAATAAACAAAGATAATCGCGCAGTTTACGTTGCTGCTATGAACCTGCACATTCAAGCCGGCAAGCGGATAATGTACTTGGGAGAAACGNCAAGATTTATACCGGCAAAGCTGTATACACAAACCAAATTAATAGCGAAATAAACAAAGATAATCGCGCAGTTTACGTTGCTGCTTTGAACCTGCACATTCAAGCCGGCAAGCGGATAATGTACTTGGGAGAAACGAAATTTAAGTGCTTCTGTCGATGCAAAGCGGGTTATCGTGCGATGCAACTGCTTACAGCAGCGAACCCACTTAATATACACTTAATTGGAGCAATTTCTTCATTGGGCGTTGTATCCATCGACAGACAGCGGGATTCCTTCACAAACGAAATGTTTGGCACATGGTTAGCCTCGATTCTACAACAGTGGCAGAAAAATGGAAACAGTCTGAACGATTTAGTCATCGTATGTGATAATGCGTCATATCATTCTAATATAGAGCAGTGTGTGGCAATTATTTCTCATGGTTGCACACAAGTGCTGCGACTGCCGCAATATTCCCAGATGCTGAATCCCATTGAAATTATTTGGGAAAAAGTAAAAATGTTTGTGAAAAGCCACAACTCAAAAAGCGAAATGCGAAATGAACTAAATGTAATAGANTTGCCGCCATATTCCCAGATGCTGAATCCCATTGAAATTATTTGGGAAAAAGTAAAAATGTTTGTTAAAAGCCACAACTCAAAAATCGAAATGCGAAATGAACTAAATGTAATAGAACAACGACTACAATATTTGGAAAACTTGTTAGATGATGCTAAAGGCACAATTACAGGCGTGGAATGCGAAAGAGCCTTTCAAAGATCATATGCTCTGCATGTAGATGCCGCTGCGCTAAAAGATATGCCCATATGCTTAAATTAATTTTACCGTCAAGTACATTGATAATTGTTAGATTTTATTAAGTAGAAAAATTAAATAATTATGTAATACTAAATAAAAAAACAATGAATTGCTTTTTCTGCATTTTTATTTGTCGTTTCCCCCATTAAGTCAATAGAGGAGTTGTGCGAGCATGTGTCGTGAATTTTAACGAATCAAGTTCTGTAATATGCCACTACTTCCAAAGGATACACATAACTAAAAGTCGTCTTTAAAGATTTGCATATTTTAACTTTTAGTTGTAGAAACCATAAAATTTATTCATCCAACAAAACTGAGTTTTAAACCAAATAATAATAGTAATAGTAATAACTAGAATAGTGCTTACACAATATGTTAGTATGTGGCCGAGCTTCTCCACC
>NW_016212186.1:0-1825 GCF_001687245.7 Rhagoletis zephyria
CAGTCGCCAAATTCACCGAAGGTTGTTTACTGGTTATATTGTGGTTACATGCTCCTTTAAGCAGTGTTTGCATTGTTCAACTTTGCGTTCAACATTTGCGTTCAACTCAACGCAGGGTTGCACGACAAAAAAGTTGAATGGCTAAATTTTGGCTGTCTACCAACTTTGTTGAAAGCGATTAGTTGAAAGGCCGTTCAACCAAAAGTTGAATGCAAAGTTGAACAGTGCAAGTTATGGCGAATATTTTGATATTTTTTCATATTTTGATATTTTTAGCCATTCAACTTTTTTTTCGTGCAACCCTGCGCTGAGTTGAACGCAAAGTTGAACAATGCAAACACACTTTTATGGTGCTGTTTGCACTGATTATTCTACCTAGCCATTTAATCTTACTAACTTGCTCAATACGGTTTTCTCCTATAGTAATGTTAAACTGTTTTCTCTGGCCAGCACTTATATACATAAATTTAGTTTTACTCATATTGAGTTGTAGATTTAAGGCCGTTTACTCAATATCTGGTTAACACTTATCTGCGGTTAAACATTGCTATCGACGTTTTCGATTCCATGCATACAACAGGGAGTCGGTAACGTCGATAACGATGTTTAACCTGGGGTTAGTGTTAACCAGACATTGAGTAACCGGTTAATGCGCCCTTTCTTCATTTTTGTTGTGGCTAACAATTGCTCATCGGCAAATTGATATATGCAAGTGTTTCTATCGCTCACCTCATGAAGATTAGCTGTGTATATAGGGCTCATTCCATCTCAAATCACCCAGGCCGGGGGAAAGTGAATTTAAGTTTGCGATAAAACTCACAGGGATTATTCCTTGAACAATTTAAGGAGACACGTATTTTTTCTTTTTGCTCAGAAATGCGAATTTTTCGAATAATGAATTATTTTCTTTTTGAGTACGAACGCTTCTTTTTTCCTCTCTTAATAGCAACTTTTGATGAAATCGCTTATAACCGCCGCAAAAAAGCAAGGATTTTAGCGATTTTTTTTTTAATTGCAGATATTGATCTACTGAATCGATCTAGTGAACTAAACATCAGTAATTGTTTATTAATAATTAATTATTGTTTATAAACAAAAAATTTAATTTTTTTTTTCAAATTGATTTTTTTCAAATTGCCACATCTTTTTTTTCTCTCAAATTTTTTTGTCTATTAGGGAATAGTATAAACTATTTTCTGTACGAGTAGCAATATGCTAACATTCGTCGTTTTCGAGTTATGATTTTTTTTCTGAAAATCCACTTATATGATGCTAGCAGATTTTCGTGCCAGTTGAGGGCGCAAAAATTGTTGTTGTTGATAAAGTTTCCTTGCTGGAAATTTTTTGAGGTTGCCCTATCAGAGCCAAAAGTTTTTCCAATTGGGCTCTAATTTTGGCCCAATTAGCGATTTGCCCAATCTACCGAAGATTTCCCCAACCCGTGCTCATNTTTTCGTGCGAGTTGAGGACACAAACATTGTTGTCCATTATGACAAAATTTCCTTGCTATAAATTTTTTGAGATTGCCCGATCAGAGCCAAAAGTTGTTCCCAATTGGGCTCTAATTTTGGCCCAATTAGCGATTTGCCCAATCTACCGAGGATTTCCCCAACCAGTGAACATGCATTCGCAATTGAAACGTTTTTATCGATAAAATCACACATACACACATCAAAATTCCCTACGAAAAAAAATATTTTTTAATTTTTTTCTTGAAAAATTTGCCACATACAAATTTTTTGATAAAAAAAAATTGTTTTTGAAAATATACCATTTAAAAAAAAAGTTGGAAAAAATCACAATGGTAGCTCTGAGTATTGCGCAA
>NW_016212187.1:0-1825 GCF_001687245.7 Rhagoletis zephyria
TTACCTCTCCTCCAACAATGTTTACTTTTTTAAAATTGTGTTTGAAGCTGTTTTTTTCTTATCAAACCACTTTTTTGTTAAATCAAATTTACCAATAAGTCTATCAAGTAATCTTTATTAGCTATTAAAGCTAAAAATATCAGTTTCATCTTTTCCTGTTTATTCTAAAACATTTGGAATTGATAACTTTAATGCAAAGCAGCAAATGCAATAAACACAAACATATTTGTTAGCTGCAGCAACAAAAACTTGNTTTAAATTATTGTTTTTCTTTTATTTGTAAAATTAAAATTAGCAAAAACTTGTCAAATGGATTTTACTATTGTTTTTTCTTGTTTTAAATAAAATTTAAACAAAATTAATAACAAGAGAACAATTTAAAACAAAATTAAATGATAGCAACAAAAAAATTGCACTTGTCTAAAAAGGCAAATGTGATTTAAGTAAAAACAAAATGTAAACTAAAAGTTTTGCAAAATTAAAATGGGGCAGATGACAAGGTAAGTGGCTGATGTTCAATTGGCTAATTAGCATAATTTTAGCCTTTCCTTTTTCATCTATTTTGCAAATAAACAAAACGACAGCAAAAAGTAAAGAAGCTTAAATAAAAGTAAAAAACCTGAAAAATTTTAACAAAAAATTTAATTTTAAAATTAAAAAGTTTAAAATGGAGCAACATGTAGTGTTTAGGTTTTAATGCTGTTAAAAAAATAAAAAAATTAAATTTTATATGCATTCATTTGCTCCATTTGTCAAAGCAAAAATTAATAAACAAAATATGCCTAAATTAAGCAATCAAAACAGTTGGAAAGGTAATTTCTGGCTGATTAAAATTATTAAATTGTATTGCCCCAGCATTTTTTCATCACAATGAACTCCTCTTGACTTATCACAACTAAGCAACCTTTACTTACCTAATCACTCAGACAAACATCTCCGTATTTAAGTACATTTCATGCAAGCACACTTTACCAAAGTCATAAACAAGTCTTTACCAGTCTTCACTTGGTCACCATGCCTGTCTGTTTCCCCTTTTTCACCACCAGTTCTTTTCTAAATAACCAGCTACAACATTGACACCACATTGGTGAGCCAGACTGGATTGCCCTGTATCCCCTCTTTTTTGAAAACGGANTAGCAGCAGCCAAACAGCGGAGCAGCCTTCAACAAAACATTCACTCACAAAGCCACCAGCAATTCAAAACTCCGAAAACCAGTCCTTGCTCAGCCCTTTCATCGCCGCTCTATCTTTATCATTACCGTAACCATCAATCAACAGCGACAACAAACAAGCAGCCGCAGCACACATCTTATCATCAGCATGATCTGCTGCAAAACTTTATCGACAAGCAGCCAACAGCATAAGTCGACCTCTGCAAAGCTCAATTCATCTTTCTCGGCATTACCGATAAAGAAGCCCAGTACACTCAAATCTTCGCTAGGCCCCCATTTAAACTGGTGGTCGATCAGGTCATTAAGATCATCAACTTGACCAAATGCCACATGGACAAGCTATACCCGCCATTGTTGAAACCTTTACAGCTCGTAATTGTCATCATCACCATCATTTTGATCGCAACCAGGAATGACTCCTCGCAGCCGACGGTAGCAGCAATCAACACTCATCTTCAGGCATCAACAGCTCTCTGGATGGACGCAATCAGAAGATGCCCAAGTTGAATCCAACAACATCTGCTAAAAGCAAACACCAATCTCAGCTACAATTGCAACCAATTTCCTTTCCAAACACTCATTTAGACACAAAAAAAGATTTGGGACCATTTACCGCCTACCTGCCAAGTTTCGCCTCAATCCGCCAAGCGCA
>NW_016212188.1:0-1825 GCF_001687245.7 Rhagoletis zephyria
ATAACTTTCACATGAATTCTAACTCGTCCGCTCGTGTTTTTTTTTTTTTTGGTTCATTTTACTGCTCGTTGTTTTTGTTGTAACATTGTTGTTTCACCCCACTTTCTAGGTATGACCTTTTGCATGCAAATTTGAACGAAACTGAGAACTTACAGAGAACGAACGGGGATGGCGTGTGGGTCGAGTGTTTTGCGAAGCTCCTCTGCCTTTTTTTCCTATTTCAACATCAACTTTGTGTGTTGCAGCAACATTTGCAACATACATATGCAACAACAACAAAGAAATCAATTTTAATACCAATTTCTGATAATAACACAATTGTTGTTGCATTTTTTGTTGCGTTTATGTGAGATTGATATTTGGGTCTTTGTCGATTTTGGATTTTATTTCACACAAAACCTTTGCGGGGATTTTTATGGACGAATTTCTAGTTTCCTTTCATTTCAGATTAGAATTTAATAAAGCGAAATTTGCAATGAAATTCGTTTGAATATTTCTGCTGCATTTATAGAAGTGCCGGAGGTGACAATTAATCACAACAGTTTCTATTGATGACTTCGTTTGGACTATAAACGTTTCAGAATTACTTAAGCAGAGATCACACGATTTGTACATTTGTATAGATTTATACATTTTCACAGAGAAATACAGAGAGGTGTTGTTTGGAAAGTTGTTATTGAGCAGAACTTATTATCGACAAAAATTTCTAATGGTTGCCAAATGTGCAAATGTACAAATCGTGTGATCCCTGCTTTAGTACAACAACAACCAAGCTACAACAAAAATTGTTTGAAAATATGGGTATTCGCAACTTGTAACTTGCGTACAATGAGTAAACGGTAGTGGAAGGTTACAAATGTGGATATGCTTCTCTCCTATTTTCTGTTACTAAGTCATCCCTTAAGGTTTGATAAATGCACAAAGTAGATCTGAATCACAATTGGAATGGAAGAAATTTACGCTTTTTTCAGAGCATATTCAATATATGTATTCAAATTTTCTAATATGTATGTAGTAAGTACAGTATCTTCTCATGGAATTATTTATAATGGATAGATTTGTTTAATAAATATTTAGGTTTAAGTTCAGATTTTTTTTATTTGGTTTGAAACATTGCTGACACCTTGGAGAATTTTTTTGAGTACGCAGTTTTATAGCTCATTTAATTCAAAGAGCAAGTCTTAAGTTGCTAAAAAATCTCATTGATTTCTGATAATTTTTTTTCGCCCTTTTGTCGAATATAAATATATTTATATATAAAATTTTGCCAAAAATCAATAGTATAAAACTGCATACTCAAAAAATCTGAAAAATCTCATTAAAAAGTTGAGAGTTTACATGCAAGTTTACAGATTTTTTTATAATTGTCTGAATCGAGATTTCATACTTTGTGCAAAATTAAACAAATTCTGCAAAATTTCACACCAGATAAATAAAAATTTGAAATGAAACCAGATATTTTTATTAAACAAATCTAACGGTCATAATTCAATGTGTAGATACTGTATGTATGCATGTTTGCAGATTTGCTTGTATTTTTTTTTTTTTGATTCTCCGTTTTCTTAATTTGAAAGAAAATAAACTGATATATTCACCTTACCCGCTGAAAGAGAAAACAAAGATTTTAGGAAGCTTAAAAGTTTACTACTAAAATTTTTTGGAAAGCGCTTCACTCCGTTTATCTTCGTCTTTGCTAATGGAAAACAAAGCTTGAGCCGGATAATAGCCAAAAACGCTTGTGGCAAATACAGCAATATGCTACATATCGCACGTTTAATAATAAAGGGTGATTTTTTTGAGGTTAGGATTTTCATGCATTAGTATT
>NW_016212189.1:0-1825 GCF_001687245.7 Rhagoletis zephyria
GCGAGGACTTTGAATTTGACTGTGACGCACGCTGGAGTAAACGTACCTGAGAAAAAGGTGTGAGCGAATAACGTATGGTGTACAGAGTGTGAGGTGGGCAAGGTGCAAGGGTGCAAAGGCGGTGTAGTGGAGGTGTAGAGGTTCAGCCGAGTTGGAGCGTTTCTCATGCAACCTAATACATACATACAAACTCTACATACACATATACATACATATGTATGTACGTATTTCGGTTAAATATTAAAAGTATATTCCCAGCAGGAAAAAAACACACGATTCTCAAGGTGCCGGAAACTGATTATCCGAANATCTTTTCGCAGTTGAATGATAATTTTTAGATCGGAATGGCTCGGTCCATTACCAATCCTATGTTAAATCAAACAGTTGAATGGAGGCCATTTTAATTAAAAAGAAATTAGAGACTGTAAATTAAAGTAGTTTTTAGATTTAGAAATCAAAAACGCAAAATTGACGAGCCGTTATAACCGGCAGCCACTGCCGACACGAAATGTACATATGAAACCCGGCGCCGTGAGAGCCTCCAAAGCTTCGCATACGCTTTAGGTTCATTCAATAACTTTTCCAGTAAGTACTTGCAGCGAGAGCATAAAAGAAAAATAAAGAGAAAAGTGAGGGAAAGAGCAAATTATAAGAAAATGTTATTGAATGTAAAACCAGCAAAAACTTGCAATTTACTCCCTTTTTAACACTTTCTGCTGGTTAAGTTTTGGAGGGGAATTTTCACTTTGGTTTAGAATTTTTCCAATCGTAGAGCGGCGATTAAAGAACATCGAGTAAAGCGGCTATTTTAAACGCATAGGTTTCAATGGGAGAGCGCATAGTGAAGAGCAGGAGCGTTATTGAAAATTTGCTCGATGCTAGCTCTTCTCTTTGCTCGCCGCTGCACTATGCTTTGACCCTAAGAGGTACCGCATGGATCGTTCATTTTCCCATAACCCTCTTATGAGGTCATCTAATTTCTCTACGATCAATCAAAACGTCCGAAACTTTAAGAATACCTTGATTATAGGCCATTTAAGTATTATGCAGATTCAGGTTCTTTAAATTCCTGTTTGGTTTTTAATTATTAGATTTGGCACAAGAAGAAGATTTGACCCAAATAGGATAAGTTGAATAAAACCGATTAAAAAACGACTCCACAAACACCAATATTTTTTTGTTTTTTCTGTTCTAAGATAATTAAAATGATTAAATTTATTACACAAATATAACTTAAGGGCCGTTTGCACCATGCCTTCAGTTAAGCACATCTTTATCGATCAAATCTTATATGCTGGGTCTCGATAACGATATTTAAATGGGAGTTAGAAATAACCAGACATGGTGCAAACGGCTCTTAGGGCCGGTTACTTAATGTCTGGTTAACACTAACTACAGGTTAAAAATCGTTATCGACGTTCTCGAGTTCCTGTTATATGTTACGAAGTCGATCACGTCGATAACGATGTACAGACATTGATTATGGTATGATTATGGCAAACTAACGTAACTTACAGGCTCTCCCTTACAAATTCTCTTAAAGGGATGTTGCTTATAATTGAACAGCCGAAACTTAACATAACTTAATAACTTGTCGCAGTCCGTTTCATTTTGATTTTCTAAGTTCCAAGCTCCGTCCTAGGAACTTTCTGACAGAGAATGTAACGGGAACAAATCTTCTTCGAACTATTCGCGAAAAAGGAAGTGAGAAAAAAATGTTTCTCATAGCGCTCTTTTTGTTTAAAATTTTTTAGCATTAAAATTAATCAAAAAAGAACTGAAACATAATTATGCAAATAAAGTCAACGAAAGACTTAAGATACGA
>NW_016212190.1:0-1825 GCF_001687245.7 Rhagoletis zephyria
CAAAGTTCTCAACAATACCTTTCTTTTGATATCCATACTGCGATGTTTTTTATAAATTGAAACGAAAATAAGTGGTAACCTTACACTATTATCCTAAGGGAAAACATTTTGTATATAGGGAAAGCATTCTAGAAAGATTCCTAAACAATCTTCTTTTGGTGCCGATGAATAGAAATGTTTTACCTTTTTTATAAACAAAAAATTAAATATAAATGCGATTCAAAATAGGTGGCAACCCTATGAAAAATATTTTTGAATTAGGGATCATTGAAAAACCTTCCCTTTGATACCCATATTATGATGTTTTAATGAATTTTTAACAAATTTCGAATAGGCGGCAACCTTGTACGAGTCTTCTCGAAGATAATGCCTATTTAGATAACCCTATATCTGTGTACAAAATATTATCGAAATCGTTAGAGAAGTTTCCCAGAACCCTATGTATATATATGTATATATGGGGTGTTCCATACCAACACGAACGGGGTTCACACATCATGTGTTTGATTTGTTTCAAATTTTTAGGGTTGATGCATAAACATAAATAATAAGTAAATATGAAATTTGAGCTTGATCAATACATTTTTAAAAACTTTATAGCACAAAAACAAATCGATTTAATAATTTTTCAAATAAATTACAAATTTAAAATTTTTTAAAATTTTTTTTAAAGATTTTTTTTTGGGTATCTATATTTTATGCTGACCGCTTTTTGAACCTTTTTCTTATTGAAGAAAATGCGCAAAACCCTTTTCAAAGAAAATTAAAAAAAAAAATTAGCGCCGGTTTTGTAATCGCTTAAAACTTGCACTTTAATATAATAAAATTTAACGGGCTTCTAAAAAAAAATTTACAAATTTGTAAAGTACTTATTTTACTCAACTTCGGCGTAAAAAAAATTCATAACTCAAATTATTGTAGAGTGTACCCTGTAATACTGTACTTAAATATTGCGCAATACTCAGAGCTACCATTGCTATTTTTGTTAAATTTTTTTGAGATGGCATATTTTCAAAGTTTTTTTTTTATCAAAAAATGTGTATGTGAAAAATTTTTNTCGTTATCTGCAATGTGGACTTGTTTGGTATTTTTGTAAAGACAATTTATCCACTAAAAGGAATTAAACAGACATTTCCATAAAAAATTAATTATATGCAGCCAGGAAGCCACTAAAGTCGACAAATTTTACACTAAGAATTTTAATAGGAGCATAGCCGTGCGTAAGCTCTTCATAGAAAAAAATGTCAAAAATATATTCTTTGAAACAAAATGTTGGTCTGACGTTTCTTGTTTCCATATGGATAGTAGAGAATTACAGCAATTCAAATTTTGGAATAAAATTAAACACAGAGTGCCCCGGCGGTATTCCAGAAAACAATTTTTTTTTTATAAAAAATTTCAAAATATGGTAAACTTTAATGGAATGAATAAAAAATATGTGTAAAAATAGGTTATTTTTTTATTTTATTAAATAGTACGGGCTTTTAGCTTTCAAAAGAAGAAATAAAAACCTGCTCATTTTTTGCACTTTCTGAAGTAATGCGTTTTTCCCGAATGCATACAATTATTTTTTAATTTTTTGGCAGTGCCTTGAGATCTGCACGATTCGTTCGATTTTCAAAAAGTGTCAGATTAAAAAGCTTGAACTGTGGATAATAGAAGGTTTATTTTTTTTTTAAAGAGTGGCCACCTGTTAAAAAATTAAATTGTTAAAAATTTAGATTCAAGTTTTTTTATAAGTTAAATTAATTATTAAGAGATGGGTGTCAATCGAAGTGTGTATTAACTACATGCAGCGAGTTGCCACCTGTTTAAAAAATCAAAT
>NW_016212191.1:0-1825 GCF_001687245.7 Rhagoletis zephyria
CAGTAGCCATAACTACGTGGTTAGCTCCGGTGGGGACATGGTATTAGATTGGCATGTATCTTGTCAGCACTGATGTTCTAGGCTTTTATTTCGATTATAGTTTTGTTTTATTTACATTACCTGGAATATATATATATATATTGTCAATAAAATAAAACAAATTGTTTATAAAATAATTTTAGCAATTTTCTTGTTTTTAATTTCCCAAGTTTTATGCTTTTGTGCTTTTATTTTTATATTTAAATTTTTTATCCTAAACATTATTCGACACTTAGAAAAGTAGGATTTTACATTTGTTTCCACTTTTATATGTGAGCTTAACTCTAAGGCACTCCACACATTACGCGCCTAATCATAGTAGAGTAATCGTTTTGTCATGTCAAAACGAATGCATGACGACTCGACTTCTGCACACTTGGGCGCCCTGCGTAAGCACTGCTGGCGCGCACATTACACATTTTCTGGCCGGTCTTTTTCACTAATACACTTCCGCGAACATTTCTGCAATAAAATATTGCATACACGTTTATGGCTTAATACAATTGGCACGAGTTTTTGTGCTAAAATCATTAATTTTCAATTATTATCTACTGAAATGACAAATAATTTTTATTTCGAGCACAAAAAAGTAAACAAATGCCGATATCAAAACGGCAAGCGCCTTACAATGTTGGGCGCTTCGATTCATACAGTTTTTATGAGTAGGCGAAAACATGATTATGAATCGTAATATACAGAGCTTCATTGAAATACATGTGTTCGGTATAAAAGCTTCATACTTTAGTACGCCGGAACGATTACACTACTATGACTAGGCGTTTAATGTGCGGAGTGCCTAACAATTTTGAAATAAAAATTTTTTTCATGCGAAATAGTTTTCCATTAAAGACTTTGCTTCGAGCAGTTTTAAATTAAGCTCTCCCAAACTTGCTTGCATGGTTTTAATTATTTCGGTAAGAAGAAATATTTCTGTTCTCAATGTATCCTCATCGCGTTCTAAATCCTCACTTGTTTCAGTTATTTAGTATGGCATTGGGACTGCGCCTGGCTATAAACGAGCTAGTTTGAAAGTGCTTGATTCGGACGGACCACTAATGAAATCACTTTCCTTGAAGTGGTTTTCACAAACGCGAGATGAATCACGTAGTACAACACCACAGCTTTCTTCCCATCGCTGCCGTCTTAATTCGCAACTAGGTGGTTTAAAACATCGCACTATTTTCGTGTCCTGACTTTTGTTGCATACAGCGCACCGTTCAAATATTTTGCTCCGTTTCATCTTTGTCTCCTTACATTAAATATTTAAGAAAAGTCAAACGTATTTACTTATTACCCAACTTTAAATGTACTTACTTGCTCTCTTCAACGGTTTATCTCTTAACAATTTCATGTTTATTAAGAAAATTTGTTGCTTGAAAAATTTGTGTGTAACTTTTTTTTAAACAAATTCAAATTTAAAAAAAAAAAAAATTCAAATGGGTTAAGAATTCATTTCAGTTTGACTATAATGTCATGTTTCTTATGAGAGCAATGTCAAAATCAATCACACTTTGTTGAATACATTTTGCACACATTCTCATTTTCAATCTCAAACAACAACAACTTTGAACAATTCATTTTTTTTTTACTCTCAACTTTATATGATTTTAAAATGTTGGCAAACTACAAAAAAAATCATGGCCGACGAATTGCGAGAACGGTTTTACCTTACTATGTGCTTATCATGACCGTATTTACAACTTATATTTTTCATATCTATGATTTTTTTGAGGGTATTAGCATGATAAAAATATAGTAAGGTAGAACCGCTGAGAGTCACTTTTGA
>NW_016212192.1:0-1825 GCF_001687245.7 Rhagoletis zephyria
GATTCTTCACGAATCATTTAAGTATGTATGTATACTTATGTAAGTATTTCGAATAAAAGCTATGATACATATTCTTTGAAGGACACCATTATGGCATATAGGGCGGTGAAGTGTTATAATTCAGCGAAACCCCTCTTTTTCTTCCCTTAAATAGTTTTTCTCCAAAAATGAGGAATATTTAAAAAACTAGATTTTGATAACAATTGAGCCTAGGGCATTAAAATTGATACTTGCACATAGATTTTACTTGGAAAATTGAGGTTCAAATACAGCCCATAGAGTTGGTATTAGATCGACTGCTCAGGCACAGATTCAAAGGACTGTTCCCCGTAGATCTCTCATCCATTTAAACGACTTTCTCAAACCAGAGTAATCCTTTTAATAATTAAAAGCTTTAAAATTCGCTACTCCACCTTCTTCGGTACACATACCCCTCGCGAATGGGCCATATATTTTTCTTAGAATAGTTCCCTCGAAAGCATATAATTTTGCTATTCATCGTCCATATAAAAGTATAGGCGTGGCGAGAGATTTTTAAGCCGTAATTTTTGTTCGTAAAGAGAGACCCCTGATCTTTAATCGTCTTCCGGTCCTATGTTGAACCTGTCAGGAAAACTTATTTTTCGCTTGAAATATTGGTGGAGCTAATGCTTCACTATTTCAAAGTTACTTATGCTGCCAGCAGTGACGAGTGTCTTAAAATGCAAAGTTTCTTTATATGTATACATATATGTACTAACTAATTCTAAGTTGACATAGCATGGTATGGTTTGAAGGTGTCGATATGTAGACTGGAGGTACTTTGCATTGGATCTGTTTATCGATAGATCAACCTATTTTGTCCCCTTCTAAATGTCTTCAGAATTCGACGTAGACAGCCCTGGTTCTGATACCAACTTAAACGGAGCTCAAGAATGTCCTCAATGCTTTATTACTTTTACGGAGATCTCAAGTTTAGGCATAGCGCCGTAGACTCAGCTTCTGCCGTGCTGTCAAAAGCGGTGCAATCATTTTGTTCATGAAGGACTTCTTGTTCAACAAGAACGTCGCCACTTACGTTGCCCATCTATTCCTGACGTCTGTTTCCAGACTTCCATCTTCATTTCTGCAGGAACCAGTGGATTGCTGCCACAGGATACCTTTCCTCCTGCCGGTTTTTCATATTCTTCACGCCTTTCTCTCTTACTGCTTGGTCTACTACGCAAGTTAAAGCTCGTTCTACGATACATAAACACATCGATATTCCTTTAGGTTCCTTTAGGTTCCCCTTTAGGTTGCCAAAAACGAAGCAGTCCGATACTAACTAGGTCCTCACGAGTCTAAATTCAGCAAAATGTGGTACATTTAAAAACCTATTTCATTTCACTTTTCCATTATAAATCTATATATAAGGTGACGAATTTAGAACTGTTTCGGAACTAAATATAGAAAAATGGATGCAGAACGAACTAGATCTTATCCGTCGAATTTAAAACTAGTTCGTAACTACTGANACATAGATACATAAGTGTTTGGCGGCTTTTTCGTTCAACTGCGCTTCCATTCTGCACTTCGCAGATGCTTTTTCATAGCTTGGTAATACAAAACAAAAATTTGTGTTAACATTTTAACGTCTTGGGATCTTCTGGAATCTAACCAATAACAGCAAGCACATCTGCAAACGCAGCTACAGCCAAATGTATGTAAACGTACATTTCTTACAATCATTCATACAAATTTAATTTCAAATTGAAAACACATTTATTTGAAAATAAGTTAAAATCACACACACGGAAGAATCAAAAAAAAAAAAACAAGTAAGAAAGTCTAAGTTCGGGCGGAGCCG
>NW_016212193.1:0-1825 GCF_001687245.7 Rhagoletis zephyria
CTCTGGTCCGTTGAGGCCGGCAAGGATGACGTGGACGAGGACGAGCAGCTGATCGCTGCCATGGCTCGCAGCTCGCTAAAGGACAACGAGGACAAGGTGGACGGCAGTGGTGGAGACGCCGATTCGTCCTCTTCGCTCTCGGAGGAAGAGTAAACTTTGGTGGAGCTCATTATTCCCATTAGTTTTAGTCTAGTTTTACTCTTTTTATTTGTACTACTTTTTAGCAGTGCTATTTCCTGCTACGTTCACGTTTTGATTGGTATGATCATTTATTGATTTGTATTGATATATAAATTTGGCAATGTATAAAATTAATATAAAAAGTGCACCTCGGTGGTATATGCACCGAGTGCGCGAGCAATGCAAAAGAGTAAATAATAAAGAAGCTTGCAAAAGAGAGATGAGGAGGATGAGGAAGAAGGAGATCACTGACTGATGATACAAAAGAAAGTGTGTGTATGTGTATGTAGAAAAAAGGTTAGGTACACAGTCAAAAAAAGAAATCAAAATTGTAGAGAAAGCGCGGTTGGCTGCCAGTAGTGGGTGTTTTGTAAAAGCAAGCAAATGAATGTTCTATGTACAGAGAGAAGTTGATGACGATGAAGAGATAGCAAAGAGAAGTAAAAGTAAAAAATGGCAAGTCGGAGTTGAGCGCAGTGATCAGTGTGAACTAGGAAGAGTTAGGGAGAGAACACATTTTACCGAAATGCGCTCAGCTTCTTCAGCTGGCGCTCCACGGTGATGAACAGTATGCGGTGATGAGAATCAGTAGTTGTTTGTCGTCGAGTAGAGCAGAGTGTGTTTGTGGCTTGGCGAAATCACAATGGCTATGTACAGTGTGCTGCAGGTAGCGGTGTCTATGTACAAATGAACAAAGGGCTAGTCTCAGCAGGACTCCAGTCCGTGCTGTCCACCGCTGGACTGCTTCAGTGCATTCAGGTCCTTCATCAGACTGTCCAGATTGGCCATCTCCTGGTTGAGGTCCTCATTGAAGCTGGCCTGCAAAACAAAACAGTGAAATTAGTATGTCAAATAGAATTCCTGTGCTGACGTATAGTATCTTACCGAAATGGAGTGATCATCAGAGAAGTGCGTGCAAGCTTTGCCGCCAGTGCTGGCCAACGTCGAGTTGCTGCCGCACATGTGACTACTGTTCAGGTTGTTGGTCGTCGTCAGGAGGAACTTTTTACTGGGACTGCACAGTCCAGGCATGACANTGCCGCCAGTGCTGGCCAGCGTCGAGTTGCTGCCGCACATGTGACTACTGTTCAGATTGTTGGTCGTCGTCAGGAGGAACTTTTTACTGGGACTGCACAGTCCAGGCATGACCGAGGCTGCTGAGGACAGGAGAAGGCCAGTATTGGCGGTCAGTACTTTATTGAATGCTGCTGCTGCTAGATTACTCACTGTTGTAGATGTTATTCTGAGAGCCATTCTGCAGACTGCTCAAAGTGGCCAGCGAGGGCAGTGGCGGCGGTGGAGTGGGTACACCGAAGCTCTTCAGTGCGTGTCCGGTGCTTGCGCCCGGCGGCCGCTTGCTGGCCATGTAAATGGATGTGTTCGGCGGACTGGTGCTGCTGTTGGTGATGTTCGTCGCCGTCGAGGAGTTGGTCAACACGGTGTTATTGGAGATGACCGAGTGCGGCGAGGAGGAGGAGGTGCCTGACATGTAGGAAGAGGAGTTGCCGCCACTTCCACCACTGCCTCCACTGCCACCACCACCCCCTGAATTGGCCATTGCAATGTGAATGTTGGCGAGACTCATCTCTGCCTGGTGCTGCTGCTGTTGCATCTGCTGTTGGTGGTGGTGGCTCATGACGCACTG
>NW_016212194.1:0-1825 GCF_001687245.7 Rhagoletis zephyria
ATTAAAACTACTATACCTCGAGAAAAAAATCGAATCGCAACACACGAAATGAGAAATGAGCAAAATAATTTGATATTTTCATTATATAACCTCAAATATCGCTAAAACCTGTGTTGTTGGCAATCTGGGGGTAGGATATCTAAAAACTCTAGTACTAGAGCAATTGTGCGGGCAGATTTGGATTCAGCACCAAGAAACGATGTGTTTTACTCAGGTGGTAAAAAAATAAAATTTGTACAAACAATTAGAAAAGAAAAAAAGAAATACTTAACTTACCTGCGTACTACCATTTTCAACGTGACTTGAATTCAACAAGTTGGGTTTGCAACTTTAGCTTTTTATCAATCATGGTTGTATTTTAGTGCATTTAAATTTGTATATTCTTGTAAATTCCGCATCTTCATGAGACACTGCAGCTTATAACATTTCAAATTATTTCAGATTTTAACTATCTCGGAGTAATATTAGTTCAAAAAAAAGCACTAAAAAGGCCACTAGGCACTAAGTAATTTTTTTTGGCGTTTTAATTTTCAAAAAGCACTAAATCTAGTGCTTAAAGCACCAGGTTGGCAACTATGGTCAAACAGCAAAATCACTCTCTGAAGTGAGAGTAAAAAGTGAGTAACAGCAAAACGTACGGAAAAAGCATCGGGTAAAATCCTGCAACATGTACTGCATTTACATGAACCACAGATTATATTCCGAAAAGAAAAACTAAATTTAGGAATATATACAAATAGAAATGCTCAAACTATAAGCTCAAAAACAATAACTGATGCGGTGTTTCCAAGATATTTTAACGTCCTTGAGTCACAAGTATATACAAGTATATTTTATCAATCATACCGATAATTTCATGTAAAAGAATTAAAAATGAAAATGAATAAAAAAATTAAATCAGCAAAATGAATAAAATTAAGTGAAATTAATGTTTAATTTCTAACCTAACCTACATTTGTATGTATGTAACTGAATCGCCTAATAATAGCTTTACATATAAAAAGATTATCCTAATTTTCGAGCTTAACTCCCTAATCTGTTATTAGAAAAAGAGATAAGCCATGCAAAATTATAATTAAAAATATCTCAGATTAAATCGATAACTTTTTGGTCTCCAACCTAGTTTTATCGATTATACCTGCGAAGAAGAGGAGGAATGTCAAATGTTAAAGTAAACAAAAATTGACGCTAGTAAGGAAAATAGGTTTGTAAAGGTATTTTTAATAAAATATTCAGTTAAAATATATTATATTTATGTGTTGCGGAAAAAAGTGACCACGGTGGCACAGAGAAGAAGTTTAACTTTTCCTCGAGTTGTGTGAATAACAAGCACAACCAATTTGACAGCTAACGAGCTTCAATTCAGATTATATTTATATGTAAACGTATTTTTATGCTTTGCTGTTCGCATATGTTTACACATCAAATTTCATGAGTACTTAGTACTCACGCCTTTTTTTTTCTATTCACACTTCAGCTTACATACATTTTTTTGCGTTCACACACTTTATTTTATTGATATTTTAAAACAATTTGTTTCGCTCCATGATACAAAAAGAAGGTAGTTTCATTTCAAAATTTTTTACAGAAAATAAGTTTTTGAAGTTTCATATATTATATGAAATTATGAGGTACTTTGCCACATTGATAGCAATCAAATAATACATTAGAGGATTTAATGTTGTGCGAGGGAAATGTTCGGTTATTTGTACAATGATTTTTTGGTGTGGTATAAACTTTAAGTAAAGTCCCTTCGCCTCCCTGCCCCTTCCCCAAGCACTCGGGGCCAATTTCAAAATGGGGTAAAATTAAAATTTTCGTAAAG
>NW_016212196.1:0-1591 GCF_001687245.7 Rhagoletis zephyria
ATTCAAAAACTTAGCAAAATTCAACGAATTTTCAACAAAATTTCGAGATCTTTAATCCGAATCTTTTCAACATTTTTGGGTATGCAGTTTTATAGTCCATATATTTTAAGTCTCATGACGTGGAAGTTGCAAACGGCTCAAAAATCGCGTTGATTTTTAATATTTTTTTTTTTGTTTTGCTAAATTTCTTATCAAACAAAATGCGGTAGACCATTCGCAAGAAAACTTCAAAAAATCAACGTCAGTTTTTGTAAATTGCACTTTTTATATAAAAAAAATATTTAAAAGCAGTCTCAAAAAAAAAAAAAAAACATCTCAAAAACCGGTTGAAACTTACACTTCATTAGACTAAAATTGTATGGGCTATAAAACCGCACACCCTAAAACACTTTTATTTTTTTTCCATATAACTAAGGGCCATCCTAATGATGCACATTCATACATATGTGCTTTTACAACTGCAAGTGCACATAACTATTGTGCAATTGCATTGGTTATCACATTTACGTGTCATTGGTAGTTTGAAAAGTCAATGAGACAATTAAGTTTTATAGTTGAAATTATGCTGCATTCAACTGGTAAAATTTAATAAAGTACATATGGAGTAAGCCTGCAGAAATATGCATGCATGCATACATGTAATTGAAACTTATTTTGCAGATAATTGTTTTGCATAAAAAGTGTCACAGTTACTGTGGCTTCCGCCTACAAAGCACTTAATCGCTCATATTTAAATTGTTTATTGAAAATCTGATATTTAATAAAAATTTTAATTAAAAAATTTATTAGTAGTAGAGTCATACTAGATTATTGAAAAAAATACTGGAGCCCTCATAAGTTAAACCTCTTCAAACCTATACTGATCCCCTTATTAATAAAGTTGGTTTTAGCCGCAGCTTAACCCTCGTGAAGTTCGGTTTAGCTTTATAATTTTAAATGTGACAAAAAGGAAAATGTGTCGAATTTTAACAAAATTGGTCATTTCAGTATAAGGCACAACTTATTTTTAGTAGCTCGTCTTTATACTATTTATTTAATACATTTTGTAAATTACTTTTATGGTTGGAAATTTTGTTAAAACGCTTTTTCTTTCATATCAATTGCACATAGTTACATTTTATTTGGCTTTAAAAATGTGGAAAAATATTCCATGCTGTAAATATTCATTTAAATTTAATTTAATTTTTTAAACTTCGATACTGTCATAACTAATAAAGCTTTCCTAAACATATTTCATTTGTCATTCATTGCGTAATATTTCATATCATATATATGTATGTATGTTTATTGGTAACCGTTCTATCAATTTGCACCAAACTCGGTATGGTTATTGTGTTTGCCACATAAAAGCAAAGCACTGAAAATTATTGAAATCGGAATAAAATTAGGGCCGCTTTTCATATAACGGTAAATTTCGGAAATGCTTGAAACTTCAATATTTCGAAATTTAAGTATGCTAATTTACTAAAAATTGATACTTCCGGCTTACCATCTAGCGGTAGGTTTCGGAAAGGTGAAAAAGATATATTTAATACTTGCGCCGGGTATTTAATGCTCCTTTTACTTTGTTACTTTTTCCAATTTATTTGTT
>NW_016212196.1:1640-1825 GCF_001687245.7 Rhagoletis zephyria
TTTCGGAAAGGTGAAAAAGATATATTTAATACTTGCGCCGGGTATTTAATGCTCCTTTTACTTTGTTACTTTTTCCAATTTATTTGTTTTTTTTTTGTTTTTTTAATTTAATTTAATTTTTAGTAACATATTTTACCAATTTTTTTCTTTTTATACCCGAGCGCACTTGTGCACAAGGGTATTAT
>NW_016212197.1:0-265 GCF_001687245.7 Rhagoletis zephyria
ATCTACTACCGATGGGCCTACTTCCACCGAAGAGGCTTCACCTACTGAAGAGCCTGCTTCTACCGAGGGATCTACTACCGATGGGCCTACTTCCATCGAAGAGCCTACTCCTACTGAAGAGCCTTCTTCTACCGGTGGGCCTACTACCACCGAAGAGCCTACTCCTACTGAAGAGGCTGCTTCTACCGAAGGATCTACTACCGATGGGCCTACTTCCACCGAAGAGCCTACTCCTACTGAAGAGCCTTCTTCTACCGAAGAATCT
>NW_016212197.1:290-731 GCF_001687245.7 Rhagoletis zephyria
TACTCCTACTGAAGAGCCTTCTTCTACCGAAGAATCTACTACCGATGGGCCGACCACCACCGTAGAGCCTGCTTCTACCGAAGGATCTACTACCGATGGGCCTACTACCACCGAAGAGCCTACTCCTACCGAAGAGCCTGCTTCTACCGAAGAATCTACTACCGATGGGCCGACCACCACCGTAGAGCCTGCTTCTACCGAAGGATCTACTACCGATGGGCCTACTACCACCGAAGAGCCTACTCCTACCGAAGAGCCTGCTTCTACCGAAGAATCTACTACCGATGGATCTACTTCCACGGAAGAGCCCACTCCTACTGAAGAGCCTTCTTCTACCGAAGAACCTACTACCGATGAATCTTCTTCCACCGAAGAGCCTACTCCTACTGAAGAGCCTGCTTCTACCGATGGGCCTACTACCACCGAAGAGCCTACTCCTAC
>NW_016212197.1:871-1825 GCF_001687245.7 Rhagoletis zephyria
AATCTACTACCGATGGGCCTACTTCCACTGAAGAGCCTGCTTCTACCGATGAATCTACAACCGATGGGCCTACTACCACCGAAGAGCCTACTCCTACTGAAGAGCCTGCTTCTACCGAAGAATCTACTACCGATGGACCTACAACTACCGAAGAGCCTACTCCTACTGAAGAGCCTGCTTCTACCGAAGAATCTACTACCGATGGGCCTACTTCCACTGAAGAGCCTGCTTCTACCGATGAATCTACAACCGATGGGCCTACTACCACCGAAGAGCCTACTCCTACTGAAGAGCCTGCTTCTACCGAACAATCTACTACCGATGAGCCTACTACCACCGAAAAGCCTACTCCTACTGAGGAGCCTGCTTCTACCGAAGAATCTACTACCGATGGACCTACAACTACCGAAGAGCCTACTCCTACTGAAGAGCCTGCTTCTACTGAAGAAACTACTACCGATGGGCCTACCACCACCGAAGAGCTTACTACTACTGAAGAGCCCGCTCATACCGAAGAATCTACTACCGATGGACCTACAACTACCGAAGAGCCTACTCCTACTGAAGAGCCTGCTTCTACTGAAGAAACTACTACCGATGGGCCTACCACCACCGAAGAGCTTACTACTACTGAAGAGCCCGCTCATACCGAAGAATCTACTACCGATGGGCCTACTNACCACCGAAGAGCTTACTACTACTGAAGACCCTGCTCCTACCGAAGAATCTACTACCGATGGGCCTACTTCCACTGAAGAGCCTGCTTCTACCGAAGAATCTACTACCGATGGACCTACAACTACCGAAGAGCCTACTCCTACTGAAGAGCCTGCTTCTACTGAAGAAACTACTACCGATGGGCCTACCACCACCGAAGAGCTTACTACTACTGAAGAGCCCGCTCATACCGAAGAATCTACTACCGATGGGCCTACTACCACCGAGGAGCCTACT
>NW_016212198.1:0-1824 GCF_001687245.7 Rhagoletis zephyria
ATACATGCACACTTTCGTTTGAAAACCGAAATAACGCATATGAGAAAATACCGAAATTATGCATACATGCACAGTTTCGGTTTAAAAGCGAAATAATGCATATGGTAAAAACCGAAATAAGGCATACATGCACAGTTTCGGTTGAAACCGAAATAATGTCTAAATGCACAGTTTCCATATGCGCAATTTCGGTGCCCCGCNCCCGTGAATTATATATAGATCAGTGTAGGCCATTTCTTGCATACATACATGCTAATGTATGTGTGTATGTTTGCAGCTTGGGCGTAGTTTCTGTGGTGTCAGTATATAAATAATAACTCCCTTCTTTAATTTCTTTTTTTATATAATATTCAAGAACATTGCAAATTTCCTTTAAGACACACTTATCTAGAATGTGACAATGGATTTTTCGGATATAATCACGAAACGGTGCTTGTATAGAGTTATCTACCTCGTCTTTTGACATCTCAGAGCCATACGTGGTCACTTCATCAACTTTCTCGTTTCCTTCTACATATGCATAATGCTATGTCCGGAGTCCCCGCAAAGGTTGACACGTTGAGGCAACTACATCCATCCATCGGTCCATATTTGAACCGTCAGTGAAGAAAGTTGAATGACACGGCGTTTTTGTTTAAGAGTTTTTGAGATTTCATTTTGCACCAAGAGTCAGAGTAGAGGAGACAGTCTGATCCTTTCTGATCGCTTTTCATTTGCTAGCAGTTGATTGGCTAAGAGAAACTGTTTATTCAGCGATCACGTATTGGAATGCCACAAATCAGGAGCTCTGGATATAAAGCGAGTGTACACTACGGTGGTCCAAAAATGCATGTGAAAAAGTGAAGTCGGAATTTTTATGCTCAAGGATTGTTCTATAACGAAAAAAAATATATCACTATTTGTTAATTTTGAAATCAAAAAATATTTGGAGGTCGCTCAAAGCGCTCAAAATTTTCCATGTATTTTTATTTGGGGAAAAAACAACCGTTCTTAGAAATGGTATAGAATTCATAAGAATGAATATTTTTCTATCGGAAAACTCTGTTTATCTGCAGGAGATTCCCAATAATAATACCCAATTGTATGTTTAACCATTTTTTCATCACAACTATTAATAATGGGTCCGCCAAAAACCCACAGAAACCCNTTGGGGAAAAAACAACCGTTCTTAGAAATGGTATAGAATTCATAAGAATGAATATTTTTCTATCGGAAAACTCTGTTTATCTGCAGGAGATTCCCAATAATAATACCCAATTGTATGTTTAACCATTTTTTCATCACAACTATTAATAATGGGTCCGCCAAAAACCCACAGAAACCCCGAAAAATGCAATGGCGAACCAATAAAAAATCGTTCGTATTAAAAAATTGTTAAATAAAGAACTGGGAATTATTATTGAAAGTCTCCTGAAGAGAACAAGAGTTTTCCACTACACCACAGCGGCCGCAAAAAGTCAAATTTTAACTGTTAATTTTTGATCGAAAACCTATCGATGAAAAAATAACGATTATTTATCGATTTTTTTAAAAACGCATATCTAACAGCTAATGTGCCTGATGTTAGTCCATCACTGCGTTGGATGTCAGTCTAGAAAATTGGGAAATGCTCCAAATTTTATTTACGATCATGCTTATCAAACTTTGGGTTCATATTTTTTACTTCAACTTAAGACTGCCATTTCGTTTAAATGCGCAGTTTTTCATTCAAGTAATCTTAAGTAATTAATACGTTTTTTTTTTCATTTTCTTTCTAGGCGAATTGGTTCAAAGCATCTCAATATTGCCGATACCATGGCATGCATTTAGCGAGTATTGCATCAC
>NW_016212201.1:0-1824 GCF_001687245.7 Rhagoletis zephyria
TGTGCTGCCCAGGCTGGTGGTGGTTTGCCGTGGAGGTGGCCCGGTTCGCACAGATGGGGCCACGAACGACGTGGTCCATTGCCGGTGCGTACGTAGGCCTGAGCAGTTGCGGAGGTGACTCCACCCGTCACAGGTATTGCACCTGACCGAGGTGGAATTTGTATGCAGTCGTNTAGAAGGGTACGGAGAAGATGTAGCCCTGGAATCGAGCAACGTTTGATGGATTTCGCCGACCTAACGGGGTTAGATCGCCGAAACAACAGCCCTTGGTCGGGTAAAACCCGAGTCATTCCGGTACGTAGAACCGGCTGTCGTGGAAATGGCATGTTGAAAATGATTTGTACCGGTTAGATTGTAAAGCGGTGGAGGTTGGCAAAGTGATGACAGCGGTTGAAAGTAATGATCTGCGGCATCGCAGGCTTGGGCACATTTGCAGTAAAAGTTTGAGCAATGTAAAAAACTCTTCGATTGGTGTCAACTACGTTGGCGTAAACGACGACAAATGCATTGTATGCCCAAAAGGCAAGCAAACGCGAACGGTTAGCAAGGAGAGTGGAGAGCGTACAAAAAACGTATTGGAATTGGTACATTCTGATGTTTTGGGTCCGATTAGTACAAGTTCGTTTAGTGGGGCGAGGTATTTGCTGGTACTTATCGACGACTATTCCAGGAAGGTGTTTGCAATACCTATTGTGAGAAAATCAGACGTTTTCGAGAAGTTTAAGAATTTTAAAAGCCTTGTCGAAAACCAGTGTGGCCGCAAAATTAAAACTCTTAGAACCGACAATGGTACGGAATTCTGCAATGAGCAGTTTTCAATTTTCATACAAAAATGTGGCATCATACATCAAAAGACGGCTCCGTATACGCCTGAACAGAACGGAGTTGCCGAACGTGTGAATAGGACGTTGATTGAGCGTGTGCGGTGTATGTTGTTTGATTCTGGCCTCGACAACATTTTTTTTGGCCGAAGCAGCAAACACAGCGACGCATTCATTCCCACGACAGCCGGTTCTACGTACCGGAATGACTCGGGTTTTACCCGACCAAGGGCTGTTGTTTCGCTACGTTTTCTTCAACTCAGGGCTGGCATCGAGTCAAACCCAGGACCAGAAACCTACACCTGCTGTGTATGCCAGTGACGACTACACCACAACTCCACCTCAGTGAAGTGCAATGCTTGCGAGGGGTGGAGTCACCTCAGAGTCTGCTCAGGACTACGGACACATCGGCAGTGGACCACGTCGTTTGTGGCACCCTCCTGCTCAAACAGAACAGCCTCCACGGCTAACCCCAGTCCACCTGAGCAGTCCCACACAAACACCACAACACATCAACATAACACAATAGACCACAGAACACACACAACCGCACCACCACCCACACGCCGCCGCCAACAACTCCTGGTTCCTCCTACAATCTGCACGGTATGTCAGACCAGGATATTCCGTAATGTGACATCAGTCAAGTGCAACACCTGCCTTGGCTGGTGCCACTTTAGGGCATGTTCAGGTCTGCGCACCACGCGAGACTGGACGAGGAACTTCGAGGGCCCGTGTTGCGCTGCACGGTCGCAAACCTCAACCGCGACGCCACCCACCACCACCACAGTGCGGCAACCACCTCAGCAGCGCACACAGCCAATGGCGACACGACCACACACATCTCTCACACCCCGCATCACCACACCTCTCCCGAACCACATGAAGCTCCTTCAATTTAACTGCAACGGGCTTCAGAGCAAGGTCGAGGAGATAACCGTCTTTATGGGAAGGCATGGTATACTGATAGCTGCGGTCCAAATATTCAACGTTTATATACCCC
>NW_016212202.1:0-1824 GCF_001687245.7 Rhagoletis zephyria
AGTAAATGTCATGGACCAATCTAACGTTTCAAATAAAGAACCGATGAGATTTTGCAAATTTTATGCGTTTTTTTTAAAAAAAAAGGTATCAAGCCCTTAAAAAATCACCCGTTACTTAAGTAATCACTTAGTTACAAAAGGAGCCTCACGGGAGAGCTCGCCTGGGCGTAAATTCGCATTGTTCGTTTCGGAGCAATGTGGGATATTTTTTGTGTATACTCTCTCATTTTTTGTTAAGAGGATCTGAGAGTACTCCCGCATTGATCTCTTAAGAGGCTTGGGAGATGATATATCTAAGGGACCTTACCCCTTATTAATTGTTTGAGAGGTATAAGGAGTTACTTTCCCTCTTACAAAGGGTGGCCATTTTTTTTAAATAAGTGCAATTTCGTCCGTTTTTTTTTTAAATAAAATTCATGACATTGACTTAACAAATATGTTATTTTAACAATGAGGTCTTGTTATAAGTAGCATTGTTTTTAAAAGGGGAAAATATAATACATTCATGGAAGCAATGTATAACACAAATTACTTACATATATGTATGTAATACGGATGCACAAATAAATTTCTTTAAAAATATGCATGATTTTATAAATATTTATATTAACACAGTTTTCTTTTAAGCGCTCGGCGATGGAAATAAAATACAAAACTATAATAAGTCGAGATCATCATCATCATACTACAACTGAATGCGCTGAAAGGTTGTTATTTCATTTATTATATTTAACTGTTTATTTAACAAGAGAGTACGGAATTTTTTTTTTTATATTAAAAACTTGAATTTTTGCAAGCGCTAACTCAAAAATGAAGATAGGGGGCTGAAATTTTCCTAAATCTATTTTTTTGTGACCGACAACGAAATTTTCGTATGGAACCGAAAAACAAATAATTTCACTCGACGCAGTCTAATATATATATATGGGGAGTTCCATACCAAAACGGACGAGGCTCACACTTCATGTGTTTGGTTTGTTTCAAATTTTTAGGGTTGATGCATAAACATAAATAATAAATAAGTATGAAATTTGAGCTTGATTAACACATTTTTAAAAACTTTAGCACAAAAACAAATCGATTTAATAGTTTTCCAAATATCCTGAGAACGGGGCGAGGAATACTCTTAAAAAAAAATTCACACACATCAAAATTCTCTATGAAAAGAAAAATTGAAAATTTTTGTTTTCTTTTCACATACAAATTTTTTGATAAATAAGATTACTTTTTTAAAATATGCCATCTCAAAAACAAAAATTTAAAAAAATCACAATGGTAGCTCTGAGTATTGCGGAATATTTAAGTGTACTATTACGAGGTGCACTATACAATAATTTGAATTGAGATTTTTTTTGCACCGAAGTTTTTTAATTTCATTCTAAATCTGTTTTGGGTATGCACTCTTGTAGCCCACTAACTTCTTCTATAATAAAGTGCAAGTTTTTAGCTACTGCAACATTGTGTTGATTTGTAATATTTTTTATGCTGACGGTTTTTTGCACTTTTTTCTTATGGAAGAAAATGCGCAAAACCATTTTCAAAGAAATTAAAAAAAAAAATTGCATTTTATTACCTTAAAAAAAATTATAAAATTTGTAAATTTTTAATGTGCTCATTTGACTCAACATCGGTGTAAAAAAAATTCATAACTCAAATAATAATACTACGCTTCAATATTGCGAAATACTCAATTTTTATCACAAAATTTGTACGTAAAAAAATTTGACAGATTTTTTTTTATATATTTCTTTTCATAGAGAATTTTATTGTGTATGTGTGAATTTTTTCAAATTTTTTCCTCACCCCGTTCTCGAGATATTTGGA
>NW_016212204.1:0-165 GCF_001687245.7 Rhagoletis zephyria
TTCGATGGCTCGATAAATTGCAATAACTCAAAAATGTAAAAACTTTGGAAAACGTTATAAATTTTTACATTTGACATCTCCACATTTTTCGAAAACTATCTAAACATTTTGATAACTCGTTACACTCTGTTAAGACGATTAAATTCGATAAGCAGTGATAAATCG
>NW_016212204.1:342-1824 GCF_001687245.7 Rhagoletis zephyria
CCACACGTTTTTATAGCGCGACAACTATCCGTAAATTTGGACAACTAGGTTTCTGTGTCTATAAATTTCGACAACTCAGTAAACATTGATCAGTTTGAATAATTCGATACATTGCGATAACTTAATAAGCATGGATAAATTTCGATAATTATAAACTTCGATGATTGGATAAATTTCAGTAACCTTTATGGCTGATTTTATTTCGATTCCTATCGGAAAATTTCAACTCTGTTAACCTAATTCTTATTTATTTCTCATTGTCTCCATTTTCGCCTTTATCTCAATTTTCGTCTTTATCTTCAGTTTTGCCTGTTTTTGTCTTCATCGTTATCACTTGTTTCTTCATCTTCCTATTTATCTTTATTTCAAAGTTTAATTTCAAATACGAAGTAAAACAAAATGCGAAACAGCTTAAATTGAACAGGTTACAAAAAGAACCATACACAAATACGGAAATTTTGGATTGGTCTTCATCTTTGTTTTTATCTTTCACATCTTTGGTTATATCCTTTTCTTTTTCTATTCACGTAGATGAGATGAGGTGCGATGACGTGATAAGATGTGACGTGATTTTATGTGATGTGATTGGATATCATGTCATGTGTTGTCATATCCTCTGATGTCATGTCATATGATGTCATACCATATGATGTCATATCATGTGATGCCACGTCATGTAATGCCATGTCATGTCATACGATGTCACATCATGTGATGCCAAATCTTGTGATGTCATGGCATATAATGTGATGTCATATCCTATGATGTCATGTCACGTGATATCGTGTGATGTGATATCATATTATGTGATGTAATATCATGTGAATCATGTGATGTCTCTTCATATCATGTGATATAATGTGATGCCGTGTAATGTGATCACATTCCATGTTCCGATTATTATATCGATAACCCTGTTCATAACTGTGTCGATAAAAATACCGTTAACAATATCCATTAACATATACAAAAATACAACGATTGCAAAATCGATCGATAAATATACAACCATAAGTATCGATATTGTACATATCGATAGCAATATAAATTATTAAATCGATAACAAAATCAATTATTTAATCGATTATTATACCGATAACAATATCCATTATTGTTTCGATAACAATACCGATTATCATATCTATTATTATGTCGATTACAATATCGGTTATTTAATCAATAACAGTATCAATAATAATATCGATTATTTTATCGATAGCAATATCGATTGTTATATCGATACAAATATGTATAATATCGAGTTTTACATCGATAAGAAAATCGATCTTCATCTTCATTCTTTTCTTCATATTTATCTTTATATAATTCTTTTAGGGGATAATTTACGGCAAATTATCAGATAGTTAGTTTGGATTTAGCTGGTTTCCTTTATTGGTTNAACCTTGATCTTCGTTTTTACCTGTATCTCTAGACATCTTTGATTTTGTTTTTATTCTCAAACCGCTAAACCGCTGAGAACCA
>NW_016212205.1:0-1824 GCF_001687245.7 Rhagoletis zephyria
GCAGCTTTCACGGCTAGTTCGTTTTAAGATTTCCTACATATTTATGTATATACATATGTATGTACATTCGACAGCCACTGTCAAAGAAGCGAAATCGCGGCACTATGGATCCAAAGGGAGACTTACCTTACATATAGCGATTAATTCGGCCTGGAATAGCTACAGTGCGCTGCTATACACCCAGTGGGAAAAGTAGTAATGCATTCCATGCGTGATAAATAATCGAATGTGTTTCTTATGAGTTTTACATCTCATTACTGTTTAATATGTAATCGGCATTCTAATGTATTCAAAAGGCCCAAAAATTTCATATTAAATCATATTCATTTCTCGATACTAGGTAATGCAAAATTGAATGCCCGACTTTTCTTAGGACATCGCCTTGGGGAAAAGAAATGCTTTTTCGAATGTGAAAGGGTTGTGTTATTGATTATTTTTTCCGATTGCCATACAATACATTTTCCCACTGGGTACATTGCAATGGCCAGGGAGCCGCATGCTGAAAGGCCTTTAGAGAAAGTCCGCTACCAACCCTTTTGTCGAGCTTTAACACAACTGCACAAATGGCGACAGGCTATGACGTGGCTGATCAAGTGGCTTTTGGCTTGAAATCGAATAGAAAATCTAGTTTACGAAAATATTTCCAATATGATTATTATCTATCAGGTTTAGGGCAGCTATCCCCACAACTACATACATATAAACTTTTGATTTTTTAAGTATTCGAGTCTTTCTTCGAAGAGATTAGTGTGGATTTCGAGATGGTTGCCGGCTGGATCATTCTTGTTTCTAATTTATTAAGTTCAGATGAGCTGACACACACACGTATTAACTGTATGTATGAATGTATGTGACATTTACACATATAATTTTCATGGCATTTACATGCAATTGCCAGTTGGTTTTGGTGACGTAGGCTCTAATAGGCTTTTAGTAAAAAGATTTGATGTATCACTTTCGATTTGTCGATTTTAACTCATTCATTAAAATGTGTAAATAAGTATTTGACAGATTTATGAACAGTCACGCCTACTTAAATTAATACCCAATATATGTACATATGTATGTATGTATGTATGTATGCACAAGACCTCAGGCTCATTTGCGCGTGAAGCCATTTAAGTATGCAGGCAGTGTCGATTGTCAAAATTTGGCCATATAAGCTAATGAACCACAGGAAGTTGTAATGTCGATAATTACATAAAATTTGGTGTTAAAGAGTGTTGCATTGTAATTATATACTTAGAGACATTTAATCATAGTTATAAACGACGATAGACTACACTGATCAACCAATATAACTTTATAATTTATGCGTTTGCTCAAATGAATGAAATGAAAGCTTTATTTGCATAAAATAAATGTGTATATTTATGTATGTATGTATGTATTTTTTTTTCAGGACGTACTTAACGAGCGTTTAGACAAACGTGTTGACGCCATGCTTGAACAGGGTTTGCTGCGCGAGATACGTGCCTTCCACAACGAACACAAAATTGATAAAAGGTAATTAAACTTACGATTTCAACTTGCAACGGTATGTATGAATGTATATATATATTTTTATTACATACGCCTTGTTTCCAATTGTAGTACAAACATACATACCTAAAAATGTAATGTTAAAAAAAAAACTCCTGCAATTATATTCTAAAATATATGGAAATCAAAAAGCAGCACCCAAAACGATTAATCATTGTAATCTTTCGATAACCTATGTACTCGTATGTAGTATGTACAACTTACTTCTTGCAAGTTGTAACATAACTTTTTAAGTTCATATGATTGTGTATTTTTTTGCTGCGAATAACTAAGTGATTTTCT
>NW_016212206.1:0-1824 GCF_001687245.7 Rhagoletis zephyria
AATTCATAATTATTTTTGTATGTAAGTGCGAGATCACTGGAAATTCATTATCATGTGGACGTAAAAAACTGTAGTTTAGTAGTGTAACGTTGGGATCTATAATATATATGTAGCTAGCTTTTAGTTGTAGTTCACTTATCTACTTATCTATAACGATGTATGTTCGTATTCAGACACTTGCATTTACTGTGAAAGACAGCACATTATGACTATTTTCTACTTTTACAACACTGATAAACATATTTGTTTGATGTAGAATGTTGCTACTTATTTTTAAAATGTCTCTTAAGAAAGAAACTGTGTATGACAAAATCTTCTTTTATTTTTAATAACGTAAGTGCATTTTTTAGCCACGCATTTATGTATTTGTCTTTACTTTCGGGCTAAGCAAAATATTTATATGGTTAATTATCTAATTTAAAATAAAGTTAGTAAAACACAAAATGTTTTAACCAAATAAATTGATGTGAAGCAACTAAACTATTGCCTACGACTTATTTATTTAAAAAAAATATATATATTGTTTCCCAAAAACTATCGATCCTATTCACCTAGGCGAACTTAAACTTTCGAAAAGTAAAATATGGCTTCTAAAGTTTATAAAATCGTATCTTTAAACAATTCCCAAAAAGTCTATTATTCGACGAAATTTCTATCAGACTTCTTAGTCCGGATTTCCAATGCCTAATGGGTATTCGGCATTAACTATGTACAGTGTTGGACATATCATTTTAGATCAAATTCAAAATTATATTATTTGCTAGTTATGTTTATTTATTAATTTCTAAGATTTTTCAATTAAAATGGAGTTAATTTCCTAAAAAATACAATATACACCTAAGGTTACAATTTTGTAGAATATCGAAAGAGATTCATTAAATTTTCATCATAGTTTCAAACTTGTGTTAAACTTCTTTGTAGTATACAATTTGATAGCCCATTCAATTTTAGTATCATAATGTGCAAGTTTCAAGTGGCTAAAAATTTGGATGCAAATTTGATGATTTTTTTCAGCTTTCTACAAAGCTTTGAGCTTAGGATTATTAGGGATTTGTCAAGCTCCAGATTGATTTTAGACCCACGGTTTCTTCGGAAAATTTGCTTAGAATTACACGTAAAATTTAAATAAGTTCGATCTTTTAAACAGATAACAAAATATTAAATATTAAAAATATTTTCAAACTAAAACATTGTTAAACCTCTTTCGTATGTCACCGAAATATATATATCTAAATTATCTGATTCCCTTAATTCAATTTGCGTATAAATTTTAAAACGGATGGCAACTCTGCTACATGTGTTAACAGGTGGCAACCTTCTTTAAGTTATTTCACTTATTTTATTATTGTGTTGTCGTATTATTGTATGTCGTGAATTTTAAACGGCTTTAACTACATTTAAGGGTTTCCGCAGCCACCATAAAAGTCGGATTATGAAATTGCACACCGTTAAAAAATATGGGGTTGTGGTTTCAAGTCCTCTTAACATTTATTTGGACTTTAAAAACTTGACGACATACGACAATACGGCACTTATGACACCTTGTGAACTCCCCAATTATAAAATAATTTTACTTAAACCTTTAAATCATTGAAATTTTGGTGGTGGTTATTAAAATATTTTTGAGTATGTTTTCTTAGTTTTTATTTATTTTCAAAATTTTAACCAACTTAAAATTAAAAATAATTCATTAAAGTGTTGAGATTTGGCAAATATACAAAATTTTTTTATGGATTTCGACTTTCTTTAACACCTTTGAATAAACACAATGATGTAAAAAAATTTTACTTAAACCTTTAAATTATGGGAATTTTATCGATGGAT
>NW_016212207.1:0-1824 GCF_001687245.7 Rhagoletis zephyria
TTTTTTCTCTGTGTTTCTTTTCGAAGAAAGAAGAAAGCATCGTCGGCAGTGTTGCTTAAGCCCAGCGTGGCCCACTGCTAGGCCGTCTGCAGAGTGCGCTATATACGTGAAGAGAAAGAGAAAGAATGGAGAGAGGAATTGTGCACCCTCGGTTTGAAGCGAGGAGAACTCACCGAAGACAGACTCAGCACAGTCGACAGTGACTCTTCTTTGCATAAATTTGGCCACCATTTCATCAATGGGCAGCACTTTATCTAAATCCTCCGATGGCTCCACATGCTCGACAAGTTGCTCGTACTCTTCAGTGTCCTCCTGTGCTACTTGGCCTGCTGCTGTGGATGTTATTTGTTACTTTTTCGTCTTCACCTTCCATCATCCCATCACCTTCTTCATCTTTTCAATTTTTTTTATCTTTTTTCCACTTAAATTTGCCGTCTACACACTTTAGATTCTCCTTCGCTCTCTCGCCTCTGGTGAAGTGCTCAATTTTAATTACCCTAAAACTGCAACGATATCAACTGTCACCAAGTGCATTCTACCGCTACCGTAAGCATTCTGCTGTGTCTGAGAAAAATTCAGCCTACTGATCTTCAGTAGTAGTACAGTGCACCGAAAAAATTGACGACGACTTAGCAGAAATAGAAGAACTTTGTCATTTTTTCCTTTTCCATTGCCATTCGTTGTTCCTGCCGCGTCGGCAGTGAAATAAAATATGTTATTTGTCGCACGTCGGCATTAGACCGTCTTTCAGAGAAGTGCTGCCAGTGCTGTTAGAGAAGTTTTTCAATTTAAATTGCCTCCTTCACACAGTTCATTTTCGCCCATGTAAGCACAATATTGCCGCCTGTGAGTACGAGTGTAAGTGTGAACACTGTACACATGTTGCCCCACCACCATTCACCACCATCGTGGATAACTGCTGNGAGAAGTTTTTCAATTTAAATTGCCTCCTTCACACAGTTCATTTTCGCCCATGTAAGCACAATATTGCCGCCTGTGAGTACGAGTGTAAGTGTGAACACTGTACACATGTTGCCCCACCACCATTCACCACCATCGTGGATAACTGCTGCTGCTGCTGTGAACTCGAGAACTCACTGAAGCACTTGAGCGCAAGGAGCCGTGTTGTAGCGGGCGGGCAGGCAGGCAGGCAACAACAATAACAACAACAACAGCAACAGCAGCAGACAAAAAGAAAATGGAAACACTTTGCCAGTGACGGCTTTTTGAGAGAGGGAAAGCACTCATTTTTTGGATTGGTTTTTCTGCACCTTTCCCACCACCACCGCCGCCGCCTTCATCAGTGAACAGACAGCGAAGTGAACAGCAAGCCTTCTGTCATCTACAACAGCAGCAGCAGCAGCAGCAACAGCATCAGCAGTCTGACAACGTCACCGTCACTGTCGATGAACTAAGCCAAGTTAGTATTTAACAGCAATCTACTGCTGTCTCTCTCTCTCTTTTGAACACCTCCGATGCACTTTAATGTGTGCTGAATAATTGATGATCTCAGTGAGAGAGAGGATTGTGCAAATGCAAATTGCTTTTCCCCTTTCCGATTTTTTTCTTGTTTTTTTGCAAACTGCCAAAGCAAAGGCTGCCAACCTCCACCTGCTTAGCTTCTAATTGAGTTCACTTTTTTCTAATAGCATTAGTAGTGAGGACTCCGGCCAAACACAATCACCACGACGCCAACGTTTGACACTGTGCACACACACACATACCTCAACCCCCCACTAATTGGGCAAATTATTGTAGACCAAATGCCGATTTTTATGCTTTTTGTGCTCTACTTTAATTGAATGAATGTAAGATTTGCCTGAA
>NW_016212208.1:0-1824 GCF_001687245.7 Rhagoletis zephyria
GTATAATGCTGAAAAAGCAACAGTGCGGAAAATTCGGTTGCATGCTTTAGATAGTAAACCACATTTGTTGGTATATTTTTGGTCTTAGTTGAATCTTTCGACAGGGTAAGAAGATGATGTATCTTAAAACGGATTTTCGTCCTCGCTTGTAAAATGTTGTTGGAGATGAAACGAATTCCCACACATATTTATGTAGGTATGTATGATAGGCATATAGTATGTATGTACATTAGGGTGATCAAAAAAAAAAACAATCACACGCACATCAACTTTTGGAGAATTATAGAAAATAAAAAAGAAACCCGTATTTTCTATTTTAAAATGGGTTAATATTTTGAAGTTTTTCATGTACACCAGTGTTTACGAAAATAGCAGCGCGACATTTTCACAATTTCATTTCATTTTATTCAATAAAAAATATATATTTTTTTTTTTATAAAAAATAAATTAGTTCTGCAACAAAAACCATATAAATCAAAGTTTCAAACCATTTACAAGATTGAAAATGTCAACAAATTTCCACCAAAATCTCAAACTTTTTATTCAGAATTTTTAGACAAATTTTAGGTATTCATTTATATACCCCATTCAATTCTAGTGAAATAAACTGCAAATTTCAAGCGGATAAGTATTCGCGTTGACTTATTTTTTTTTCTATCAGTTTTAGACATTTTCTTCCCTATAAAAATTATCATGCTCTTTAGGGCATGGGAGATAAAGCGCAACACCTTCAACGAAAAAACTTCTCAAAAGTCAAAGCGATTTCAAGCCACTACAGACTTGCACTATATGTATTGTACTAAAATTTAATGACCTATAAAAGCGCATACCCAACAACTTTTTAAATGTTCTGATAACGGTTTTACTTTTTTTATAAATTTTGTAGAAGTTTGGATATTGGAATGTATGCGTTAAATAATTAAGATTAAGTACAAGTTATGTTGCTATTTGCAATGAAATAAATGTTAGCCAATTTAAAAAGTAAAAAAAAAAATGGTTTCCTTATTCACGATATTCTACAGTTGTGTGGAGTGGTTGAAAAAACAACAACATTTTGGACCACCCTAATATACATACGTAGTACATTACTAATTACTAGCGCCCGGATTTTTATGCACTAAAAATCGAAATTATGCGCATATAATGTACGTTAAAAATTCAAAAATATGCACTAAAAAATATTAAAGTTTTTTTTTTTGTTTTTTTTTTAATTTTTTTTATTTACTTATCATATTTTATTACAAGTTTATAATTAACTCAAGGATATATTGTAATTTTTAGTGGCACGAAAAACTCAAAATTAATGAAATATATATGTAAAATTTTAAAATATGTGCATATGTATAAAAAATATTTAGCACTTACTTAAAGTAAAAAGCGAAAAATTCATTTATAATAAATTTAAAATATACAGTATTGGCCATAGCTATAGCACCCCCATTTCAAAGTGATATTGTTTGCCATTTATGTTTAGTTATTATTTTTTAAGAATTTTCAATTAAAACACAGTTAATTCTCTAACAAAACCCATATAAACCCAAGTTTTAAACTTTGTAAAAGACTACAAAAACTGCAACAAATTTTCACCTAAACTTCAAACTTTTTTCTCAGAAGTGTTAGATTTTTTTTGAGTACGCAGTTTTATAGCTCATTTAATTGTAGTCAAACAATATATAAGTTTCAAGTGATAAACACAATTTATTTGTATATCTAAGAAATCGAAAAAATCAACGACGATTTTTAGCCAGTTGAAACTTGCATATTGTTAGACTAATCGCCCAATTCTGTGTTTTCTTGATAATTTTTTTGTAAAGAAATTTTATC
>NW_016212209.1:0-810 GCF_001687245.7 Rhagoletis zephyria
GTAGCTTTCGGAAAGGTGAAAAACATATATGTATTTAATACTTGCGCCGAGTATTTTTTAATGGTCGGCTCCGCCCGAACTTAGACTTTCTTACTTGTTTTAGCTACAAAGCTATAAAACACTAAATCATTTTGTTGTGCTATCCAAAAGATCGGCTGGTGACTGGAGATACACAATTGTAAGTATGAATGTTCGGTGCTACATAATTGCGTATATACATATCTATAAATTTTTGGCACGTACAAAGGGACAATGTCGGCAATAACTCCTATATAAGTGGAAAATGAGCTTTGCAATATGCACATACATGCCCGAATGCGAAGATATAAATCGCGTGCTAACTTGCGTAGGTATATGTTCGAAACTTGGTCGCGAGTGAATATTTGCATACCATACCTAGATTTTTTGCTTTTGTGCAGTTTTCGAGAGTCGTGCTCTAATTTTGGAAGTAAATATAAACATATATATATTTTTTTTGTGTGATCGAACATAGTCCAGTAGCTAAGGGTTTAACTCAGGTGGTATCTTTTCTTTTCAGGTATTCGAAATTATACAATACAAGCCGCCATACACCACCGGCATCAAGCGAAGTGCGGAACCGGCATCAAGCCGTAGCTTAACACCGGCATCAAGCCGCAGTGCGGAACCGGCATCAAGCCGTAGCACAACACCGGCATCAAGCCGCAGTGCGGAACCGGCGTCAAGCCGTAGCACAACACCAGCAACAAGCCGCCATACACCACCGGCATCGATCGCAGTGCGGAACCGGCATCAAGCCGTAGCACAACACCGGCATCAAGCCGCAGTGCG
>NW_016212209.1:934-1824 GCF_001687245.7 Rhagoletis zephyria
TGAACCGTCATCAAGCCGTAGCACAACACCGGCAACAAGCCGCCATGCACCACCGGCATCGAGCGCAGTGCGGAACCGGCATGAAGCCGTAGCACAACAGCAGAAACAAGCCGCCATACACCTCCGGCATCGAGCGCAGTGCGGAACTGGCATCAAGCCGTAGCACAACACCGGCATCAAGCCGCAGTGCGGAACCGCCATCAAGCCGCAGCACAACACCGGTAACAAGCCGCCATACACCACCGGCATCGAGCGCACTGCGGAACCGGCATCAAGCCGTAGCACAACACCGGCATCAAGCCGCAGTGCGGAACTGGCATCAAGCCGTAGCACAGCACCGGCAACAAGCCGCCATACACCACCGGAATCGAGCGCAGTGTGGAACCGTCATCAAGCCGTAGCACAACACCGGCAACAAGCCGCCATGCACCACCGGCATCGAGCGCAGTGCAGAACCGGCATCAAGCCGTAGCACAACACCGGCATCAACCCGCAGTGCGGAACCGCCATCAAGCCGTAGCACAACACAGGCAACAAGCCGCCATACCCCACCGGCATCGAGCGCAGTGCGGAACCGGCATCAAGCCGCAGCACAACACCGGCATCAAGCCGCAGTGCGGAACCGGCATCTAGCCGTAGCACAACACCGGCAACAAGCCGCCATACACCACCGGCATCGAGCGCAGTGCAGAACCGGCATCAAGCCGTAGCACAACACCGGCATCAACCCGCAGTGCGGAACCGCCATCAAGCCGTAGCACAACACAGGCAACAAGCCGCCATACCNCGGCAACAAGCCGCCATGCACCACCGGCATCGAGTGCAGTGCGGAACCGGAATGAAGCCGTAGCACAACAGCGGAAACAAGCCGCCATACACCTCCGGCATCG
>NW_016212210.1:0-1824 GCF_001687245.7 Rhagoletis zephyria
ACACATGTACACACTGTTTGATAAACTCTTACCAACAACTTATCACTTTCTTCCTTTTCTCACTTTGCAAAACAAATATCTCTGCTTTGCCACTACTATTCGCTACTAAATAGACTGTGTAGACACTTTAAGCACTTAGGCAAGATGAAAAAATGCGTGTGTTTAAAGTTTAGATGATAATAAATGTAAACTGTCTAATGTAAATCTGTTATTTACAATTCAATTCAAAATAAATAAAGATGTATGTATGTAATGAGAAAGAAAAGATTTATTTGAATAGAAAGTTAAGAGATAAAAAATGGGATTCAGCTCTAATGTGGCTGGAAGATAGCTGGCAGAGAAGAAAGTTGAGGCAATCGGGAAATGGTAGAGTTTGAAGCTGGATTCGCTGTGAAGCGATTGCTTGGAAAGCAGTAACACGAAAGAGGTACAAGACTTTGACTTTCGAGCTAGGTGACCACCAAGACTCTGAGGAGGCTGGTGGTCGGTACTTGATTATATAAGTTTTAAACAGGATTTAGGTGAAATGGGTAGGGATTAGTTTATGATCGGCACAGGGAGCAATTGTGTTGTCAGCAGTCAGATGATGATTGTGTTAATGTACATTAGATTAGGTAGTATAGGATTGAGTAAAGGAAAAGAAAAAGAAAGAAGAAAAGGATTGTCTGAAGTGGTCTGGCGCCCTGATCACAAGGTGAGTCTGAGGGTCAGACAGGTGGTTAAAATGTTACTTGTTGAAATGGTTATTGTGTGTGTAAGCGATAGGGGTAAATAAAGATTAGAGAGTGGTTAAACAGTGAGGTTGATTAATGGTAAGGAGTGTATTTGTGTGTTGAAAAAAAAAGAAAAAAGCAGTAAAAAGTGATAAGGAGGAAAAATAGAAGAAAGAAATGAAAGTGGGAGAATAGAGGTCTTTGATAAAGAAGGAAAATCAAATATGGTAAGGAAAGGAAAGTGTAGATAGGATAGAAAGGAGTAAAATAAAGAAAATAGAGCAAGTTCGGTTTACCAGAGTGGATNTCAAATATGGTAAGGAAAGGAAAGTGTAGATAGGATAGAAAGGAGTAAAATAAAGAAAATAGAGCAAGTTCGGTTTACCAGAGTGGATTAAAGTCTCTTATTGACCAACTCTTGGTCTTTATTGGCTTTTGGTTTTATTGACACACTAAAAGCACGATTACGCTGGTCTTTCATTACCGAACAAAGTTCTCCAAAAAGGTCAAAGCTAGTTCCTCTAGACAAGCACTCAAAATGGAAATAGGCTTTATTATTACATGTATTTAAAAGTTTAGGTTTTTTTAACTTATTCACTTAAAAACTCATTGAAAGAAGTTACTGGTGGATTGCGCTAAAAAGCTCAATGTAAGTAAATTGAGTATAGCCTTAAATTAAAAATTCAAAAACTTTACATAAATGTTTTGAGCAGAAAAGTTCAAATTGTTGAATTTCAGAACTTTTTATATTTTCGAACAGTCAAGAATTGTTCCCCAACTTTATTTAGAGTGACGCATCTCACTGTAGTGAGTCAGTTGTTTTTTGGCACTCGCTGAGTGAAGTTCTTTATCATCTCAGGCTCTCCCTGCCTGCCAACACACAAATTAATGTTTGCGCAAGGGCAAAACGGCAAGCTTCCAAAACAAGAAGAAAAACGATAACGAACGGTTGAAGAAAAAACAGCAAAAGATGATGAAGCCTGCTCAAAAGCTAAGCTATGGATGGGACTTCACATGCCAACAAGGAGCCCTGGTGATTGTTACCACTAGGGCTCTTTTTCTCGGCCACATCATTAACAACGACAAAAAAGAGCAAAGAAACTATGAAGAA
>NW_016212211.1:0-1824 GCF_001687245.7 Rhagoletis zephyria
TTTTTTAGATCTTTACTCTCAATCAGGTGAAAAGAGCTTTACTAAGGATGACTGGTATCAATATCTCGGGGCAGAAAGGTTACTTAGTCGTAGGAAGTTCGATATTCTGACGAAGAAGTGCCCTGAAATTGCAATACCGAAGGACGCCATGCATCCGAGGTTCAGCTTTATAAAGAGTTTCAAACCCGATGTGAGTAATAAGCAGAGCTGGGCAGGTATATACAAGACGTATCAGATAAACCAAAACATAATAACCTGGTACACTCATTGACTGATGAAGGTAACGGCTTAGGTTAAGTTGGACCGAGAGTAAAGTACTCGGAACACATGTGAAAACATATGTCCCTTTTCCAGGCTAAAGCATACGCCATAGAAAGATGCGCCGGCTTTATGATCAGATCTAGAGCAATCTAAAACAATTTTGGGAAGAATGTATGAGCTTATCCAAGAATAACTTAAGAATCATTACAGAAAGGCTGAATCATCCAGGGCTTCGGAGCAGAGCAGAACAAAGGAGCAGGGAGCTAAGAGCAAAGGATTTTAGCTGGAGCGGAGCTGGAGCAAAAAGCTAAAAACAATCATTTGATCCTTAACTCCTTAAAAAAATTTTCAATATTTTGTTTTTATTTTTTTCTGGCCTACTAACGATTTACTTTATATATTTTTATTGGTGTTTTTCCAACAAATTTTTAAAAATAACTTAATAAAAATTAAAAACAAGTTCAGATAATAAATTTTCTTAAATTATAATTTTTTTCCACTGAAAACAACCGTGTTACATAAATTTCCATTCCAATTTTTAAATGCAAAATTGCGATATGTAAATAAATAAATTAAAAAGTTTTTTATTGTGAGCGGGAGTGGGGGAAAGGCGGAGCTCGGAGCGAAATAAATTACCGGAGCGGAGCGATGAAAATAAAACCTTTGCTCCGAAGCCATGGAATCATCACCTGACTCAGCTGGAAATTTACTCGCAGGAGCAATTAAGATTTTGCATAGAACAATCCTAGGGGCTGAGAGCATAAAAATTCCAACTTTACTTTTTCACATGCATTTTTGGATCACTCTGATATACATACATATGTACATATGCACCTCTAACTACACTCGCGGTTATAATTGCAACAAATACGCTAAAATGTTCAGCGGGAGACCTGTTGTCGCACTCCGGTTTCAAAAAATTATGTTTATATGTATGTATATATTTATAGTATATACTATATGCGTAGATATGTTTCTGGCAATTCCAGTTGGAGCTGTTATTGAGATTACCGTTGAAATCACTAGCTACCAGCATAAGAGGCAGTTAGCGTTGTGGATGGCTGTCGTANGCCATGACATTGCACGCAACCAGCGAGTTTTTATGTAGCTGATCGAGTGGCAGCAACAAGGCAAACAAACACACAGCGTCGATGGGCAACGGTCGCCGTCTTATTGGCTTTCACGTTTTTGCACACAAATTGTAGCTAGCGTTTTTTCCCTGCACTTCGGCGGCTTTTGCGCGTGCAACATATCGTCGCAGTTTGGCGCGTAAGCAATTTCATGTTGTCCCATCTTCTTCTAGCCGCTTCGGAGACTTGAACTTGTTTTTCAGTGTTGCAGTGATGCAGTGTTGCAGTGATGCAGTGTTGCCGTGGGGGGGAGTGGCGCGTGGCGTGTGTTGGCCAACAGCGCAGCAGACGCACTCTCGAAAAGCGGTAATAAACAACGTAACAGCGCGACAGCACTCTTGGCCTCCGGCGATGGCAAGAGCACTCATTCTCAAACATACTAACAGATCCGGACATTTGCAAATATTTGCAGCCTCTTGGATGGCTGTGTTTT
>NW_016212213.1:0-1824 GCF_001687245.7 Rhagoletis zephyria
TTCGATAAAGAAGATATATCATAACAGTAAACTTTGAGCCAAAGATAATTAGCCAAAGANCAAATACGCAGTTTCATTTGATTATTTTTTTCATTATTTAAAAAATTCGATAAAGAAGATATATCATAACAGTAAACTTTGAGCCAAAGATAATTAGCCAAAGATGATTAGAAATGTAGATGCTATGGAGCGCAATCTGCACAAATTATATATTTTTGTAAAGGGCACTTGGTAACTCGTCGTTTACGTCGATTCATGACGTAGATTTTTGACAAATAACTGCGAAAAGTACCAAAAAACAAAAAAAAAGAGGAAGGGTATGGTTTTCGTTTTGAACGACTCAAAATTTGCCTATAAAATAATCTTTTAAAGATTTTCACTTTTCGTGTAAGCTATTGTAATTATAATATGTTTTACTATACTTTTATAAATATTCATGTAAAAAAAGATTAATATCAATGAAGAAAACGTGATTCATTTTTAAAGTTTAAAATGTATTAAGAATTTAGAATCATAAATACTCTTTTGATATTTTTATACTACGTAAATATATGTAGGCATATTTTTGAAAAATTGTCCTTCATTTTGAATCCATATTTATGGTCACCGTAAATATAACGGTAATTTAGAGAAATNAGTAGTGGAAACAGGAGTTTGTTAAGCGTCGAGATCTAAAACTATTCAGCTACAGAATCAAATTCATCAGCTGATTGGATATGCTAAATATAGTATTTCAGTTATTGAGAGTGGAAATGATAGTTTTCTTTATAGTAAAAATCGAGTCCGATATATTAAACGTGCTGGAATGAGAGTTAAAATCTTGACATAAACAACGGAATGATTCGTTTAGTTCAAAATTAGTTTTCATGGCTTCGAAAACAGAGGTCGAAAGTGTCTTGACGCTCGAGAGGGCACATTAAAATTGACCTCAGCCAAAAGGGCCGGGCTATTAATCAAGCCTGTCATTAATTTTACGATAAATATTATACCTAGCATTTTTCTACGACTTGCGGGTGTAGGCAAATTTATGAGCTTTAGACGACTTGTGTAACGGGGGAGATTGTAATCTGAATCCCAGTTAAAGTCACGCAACGCAAAAAGCAAAAATTGTTTTTGAATTGATTCAATCCTCTCTGAATGAACTTTGTAGCGGGGATTCCAAACGATAGATCCGTATTTTAGTATAGGTCTAACTAAAGTGGTAAAAGGAGCTTTTGTAAAATAAGGATCTTTGAACTCTTTTGAGCATCGCTCTACAAATGCAAAAGCGCCTTTGGCTTTATTGACTGTAACATTAATATGATGGTTCAAATTGAGTTTGGAATCCATTGTGATACCAAGATCGACAAAATTGGATACCTGCTCCAGATTATAATTTGAAATTGAATAAACAGCTGGTTGAACAGCCCTCCGAGAGAAACACATAACTTTACATTTTTAAAGGTTTAGTGGCATATAGTTTGCATTACACCAACTAACCACGTTGTTCAGATCCGCTTGTAACAAAGACCTTTCTTCGATAGAGGACAATGTTTTAAAAAGTTTCACATCATGGACATACATTAAAAGTTTTGAATGTTTTATTATAGAAGAAATATCATTAATGAATATCAGGAACAGAACCGGACCAAGGTGGCTTCCTTGAGGAACTCCTGAAGAAACTTTANAATTGCATAGAGTTGTTAAAGGCTCGCAGATGTTCTCAGCGCAGTTTTTAAGAAAACAGATCGGAATATGATCAGGTCCAGGCCTAATGGCGCTTTTAAGGTTTTTAAATAGTGTAAAACCTCATCGGAAGATATTACTGGAATATAAGCAGAGTTG